>NC_139989.1:55045160-55273508 GCF_964263955.1 Coregonus lavaretus | reverse complement strand
GCAGCCCACACCGTGTCTCCAAGTCAACACAACAAACCAGCAGGTATATATATCACAACCTGGTTTACTCTATAGTGGATATGAGAGGTCAGTGGCGGATCAAAAACAATCAACTGTCTGGCCAGATAGAATAGACAGCGAGAGCGGCTGGATGTTAGAAGTCGATGATGTAGATGAAAAGAGCAAGTGTAATAAGAGGAAGGGTGGAGGGGAGAGGAGAGGAGGCAGACAGACAAGTTTAATGTGCCGGCCTATCTATATGGAAATTCAGTCACTCTGGCTCCCGCCCTGCTGATTTTTTTATATCATACTGGATTTTGATTGGCTTCTGGGAAAGCAAAGAGGAGTTCAGAAGAATGGTACAGAGATAAGACTGGCTTTCTTATTTGGGCAAAGAGCACAATGCGGATTAGAGATTGGTATTACATCTATAGAGACAGTAGGGCTGGGGTAGGAGGACTGACGTTTTGTTTCAATCATTTAGAAATTTGCAGTCCACTGCGTTTTGGGATTGGCACACAAGAAACAAAGACATGGATGAATGGATTTGTTTTCTCTCTTTTTCCCTCTCTCTTTACTGTGTCAGTACTTCCTCCCACTTTCCTCCTCTCATGTTTACCTACACCTGAGGCTGATGTCCTACGGCGCCTCGCTCTCTCTCTCTCTCGCACTCTCTCTGTATGTGCATGCTTTTGTGCCTATGTGTGCACATGCATGTGTGTGTCTGTGTGTCTCAGCCACTCATCAGCCTGACATACATTGTAACACGCATTAGAAAAAAAAGAGAAATAAATCACTGTCATGGCCCATAGTGAAGTGTCACTCTCAGTCAATCTGTCCCCTCTTTCACCTAGCACACCCTTCCAGTGGCATCCATATACCAGCTGACCAACAATAGAGACCCTGCTTCATAATGTGCTTCCCAAGACAAAGAGACAACATACCACAGATACAGTGGAGGCTGCTGAGGGGAGGAAGGCTCATAATAATGCCTGGAATGGAGTTGATGGAATGGTATCAAACACATCAAACACATGGTTTCCATGTGGTGGTTACCATTCCATTGGCTTCATTCCAGCCATTATTATGAGCTGTCCTCCCCTCAGCAGCCTCCACTGCACAGAAATAAGAAAGCACTACACAGTAAGCAATGAAAAGCTGATACATTTTAAGCTGTAAAGGTCTTATTCAGCAAAGTGTTTAATTGATAACGATGCTATGGGTGTTTTCGATATAAATATATTAGAGCAGGACAGAGGGTATTCACCAGGATAGAAGGATTGCATTGGTTATTTCAAGCCTCTCAAATGGTGTGCGCCCCAAATGGCACCCTATTCCCTTTATAGTGCACTACTTTGGACCAGGGCCCTGGTCAAATGTAATGCACTATATAGGGAATATGGTTTAATTTGGGACTCACCCAAGGTCTCCAATATTGTTTCTATATGACATACTGTATGTCTCATGTCTGTCTGTGATGGATATTTAAAGGGAGAGGTATGGATTTTCTCCCCCATTCAACTTAATGGTAAATCAATAGCCCAGCTGGATAAAAGATGGGAGACCGAATTGAAGTGGAAACACAGAAAAAATATAAATAAATATATATTTAAACTGCTGTTTTTAATCTAATAGTCTGGTTTATGTTTTTATTTTGGTTATTATTTTACTGAGCACCAACATCCTATCACTGTAAGTAAATTGGTTGGGGCCTCCCGAGGGGCGCAGCGGTCTAAGGCACTGCATCGCAGTGCTAGAGGTGTCACTACAGACCCAGGTTCGATCCCAGGCTGTGTCGCAGCCGGCCGCGACCCATGAGGCTCCGCACAATTGGCCCAGCGTCGTCCGGGTTAGGGGAGGGTTTGGCCAGCCGGGGTGTCCTTGTCCCATTGTGCTCTAGAGATTCCTTGTTGCGGGCCGGGCGCATGCAAGCTGACTTTGGTCACCAGCTGTACGGTGTTTCCTCCGACATATTGGTGTCGCTGGCTTCCGGGTTAAGCGAGCAGTGTGTCAAGAAGCAGTGGAGCTTGGCGGGGTCGTGTTTCGGAGGACACATGGCTCTCGACCTTCGCCTCTCCCGTGTCTGTACGGGAGTTGCAGCGATGGGACATGACTGTAACTACCAATTGGATATCACAGAAGAAAAACATTTCAAAGTATAATTGGTTGGATAGTTGGTGGTTTGAATGTTGGAGGTTATTCTGTTGGCCGGAACATACAGAATGTTGTAGGGAGAAATGCAGTATAAAGCAGGAACATTCTTTACAGAACAGAGTGAAGTTTCTGTGTGTAGAAGTGCGTTTCCTGTTTGTTTGGATTGGGAATGTGTACGTGTGTATGTTTGCGCTCGCGTGTGTATGTATGTACAGTGGTGTGAAAAAGTGTTTGCCCCCTTCCTGATTTCTTATTTGTTTGCATGTTTGTCACACTTAAATGTTTCAGATCATCAAACAAATTTAAATATTAGTCAAAGTAACACACGTAAACACAAAATGCAGTTTTGAAATGAAGGTTGTTATTATTAAGGGAAAACAAAATCCTGTGTGAAAAAGTGTTTGCCCCCCCTGTTATAACACAACTCAACTGTGGTTTATCACACCTGAGTTCAATTCCTCTAGCCACACCCAGGCCTGATTACTGCCACACCTGTTCTCAATCAAGGAATCACTTAAATAGGACCTGCCTGACAAAGTGAAGTAGACCAAAAGATCCTCAAAAGCTAGACATCATGCAGAGATCCAAAGAAATTCAGGAACAAATGAGAAAGAAAGTAATTGAGATCCATCAGTCTGGAAAAGTCTAAAGCTTTGGGACTCCAGCGAACCACAGTGAGAGCCATTATCCACAAATGGCGAAAACATGGAACAGTGGTGAACCTTCCCAGGAGTGGCCGGCCGACCAAAATTACCCCAAGAGCGCAGCGACGACTCGTCCAAGAAGTCACAAAAGACCCCACAACAACATCCAAAGAGCTGCAGGCCTCACTTGCCTCAGTTAAGGTCAGTGTTCATGACTCCACCATAAGAAAGAGACTGGGCAAAAATGGCCTGCATAGCAGAGTTCCAAGACGAAAACCACTGCTGAGCAAAAATAACATTAAGGCTCGTCTCATTTTTGCCAGAAATCATCTTGATGATCCCCAAGACCTTTGGGAAAATACTCTGTGGACTAACGAGACAAAAGTTGAACTTTTTGGAAGGTGTGTGTCCCATTACATCTGGCGTAAAAGTAACACCGCATTTCAGAAAAAGAACATCATACCAACAGTAAAATATGGTGGTGGTAGTGTGATGGTCTGGGCCTGTTTTGCTGCTTCAGAACCTGGAAGACTTGCTGTGATAAATGGAACCATGAATTCTGCTGTCTACCAAAAAATCCTGAAGGAAAATGTCCAGCCATCTGTTCGTGACCTCCAGCTGAAGCGAACTTGGGTTCTGCAGCAGGACAATGATCCATGGTCCTCTGTAGCTCAGCTGGTAGAGCACGGCGCTTGTAACGCCAAGGTAGTGGGTTCGATCCCCGGGACCACCCATACACAAAAAATGTATGCACGCATGACTGTAAGTCGCTTTGGATAAAAGCGTCTGCTAAATGGCATATTATATTATTATTATTATATCCAAAACACACCAGCAAGTCCACCTCTGAATGGCTGAATAAAAACAAAATTAAGACTTTGGAGTGGCCTAGTCAAAGTTCTGACCTGAATCCTATTGAGATGCTGTGGCATGACCTTAAAAAGGCAGTTCATGCTCGAAAACCCTCCAATGTGGCTGAATTACAACAATTCTGCAAAGATGAGTGGGCCAAAATTCCTCCACAGCGCTGTAAAAGACTCATTGCAAGTTATCGCAAATGCTTGATTGCAGTTGTTGCTACTAAGGATGGCCCAACCAGTTATTAGGTTGTAGGGGGCAATCACTTTTTCACACAGGGCCATGTGGGTTTGGATTTTGTTTTCCCTTAACAATAACAACCTTCATTTCAAAACTGCATTTTGTGTTTACTTGTGTTATCTTTGACTAATATTTAAATTTGTTTGATGATCTGAAACATTTAAGTGTGACAAACATGCAAACAAATAAGAAATCAGGAAGGGGGCAAACACTTTTTCACACCACTGTATGTGCACGTGTGTACGCACAAGCCTACATGCATGTGAGAATCCTGTCAGCTTGCAGTTGTCTGACATCATGTTCCGACAGGGATATTTCCATGGGCCCGGCGAAGGGAAGGGAGGAGGAACAGGTTGTTACCATGACATGGATTTCACTGCATTTTCCGATGTTGCTGAAATATGGGAGAGGAACAGAACAGTAACTAATTCTGGGAAACAGAATAGTACAGGCAGAGATGAAAACATGAGAGGAGAGGAGAGGAGAGAAAAAGAAAACAGTAGACCTACCACAGTGGTCGTGAACCCATGCTGGATGACATAGAAGGAGAAATGGATTGATCGTCTCAGAAGCCTTTCCATGATCTCAGTCTCCTCTCTCTTCCTATCTTTCACACAACAACCAGCAGCAACACACCCTTGCGTGAGTCACCAGCCATTCAGTCACCACACTCACACTGAGTGGCCTTTGCTTTGTGTAGGGGTCAAGGAATCACACTAAATCCGGTTTAATCATTTCTACCACCATAGCTGATAGCCTGTGTCACATTTTCCTGTTCTTCTCTCACTCTGAGGTGGTAGCTTGGTTCCATATCTGTGTGTGCTGTCTTTCCTACTCCTTTGGTAAGTGTCATGCCAACAACCATAGGAGTTGGCTATAGAGCACAAACAGATCTAGGACCAGGCTAGGGAGGTGGAAGGTGGAGATGGAAGATGACTAGATGATTTAGGTACAGTGCCTTCAGAATGTATTCACACCCCTTGACTTGTTGCACAAGCTGTTGTGTTACAGCCTGAATTTAAAATGGATTAAATTGATATTTTGTGTAACTGGCCTACACACAATACCCCATAATGTCAAAGTGGAATTTTGTTTTTAGATTTTTGTTAAACGAATTCATTAAAAAAGAAAAGCTGAAATGTCTTAAGTCAATAAGTATTCAACCCCTTTGTTATGGCAAGCCTAAATATGTTAAGGAGTAAAAATGTGCTTAACAAGTCACACAATAAGTTGCATGGACTCACTGTGTGCAATAATAGTGTTTAACATGATTTTTGAATGACTACCTCATCTGTGTACCCCACACATACAATTATCTGTAAGGTTGAGCAGTGAATTTCAAACACAGATTCAACCATTGGCGTCGGCTAATGGGGATCCTAACAAATCAAATCAAAGTCCAGGGAGGTTTTCCAATTTCTCGCAAAGAAGGGCACCTATTGGTAGATGGGTAAAAATAAAAATAAGCATACATTGAATATCCCTTTGAGCATGGTGAAATTATGAATTACACTTTGGATGGTGATCAATACACCCAGTCACTACAAAGATAAAGGCGTCCTTCCTAACTCAGTTGCCGGAGAGGAAGTAAACCGCTCAGGGATTTCACCATGAGGCCAATGGTGACTTTAAAGGACATGGGAGTTTTTTAGGATAAAAGGAAATGGAATAAGATAAGCACAGGCAAAATCGTCGAGGAATACCTGGTTCAGTCTGTTTCTGGCAAGACTTGAAAAGGGCTGTCTAGCAATGATCAACAACCAACTTGACAGAGCTTGAAGAATTAAAAAAAGAATAATTACAAATATTGTACAATCCAGGTGTGCAAAGCTCTTAGAGACGTACTCAGAAAGACTCACAGCTGTATTCGCTGGCAAAGGTGATTCTAACATGTATTGACTCAGAGGTGTGAATACTTATGTAAATGAGATATTACTGTATTTTATTTTAAATACATTTGCAAAAATGTCTAAAAACTTGTTTTCACTTTGTCATTATGGGGTATTGTGTGTAGATGGGTGAGAAAAAAAGATATATTTAATCCATTTTGAATTCAAGCTGTAACACAACAAATGTGGAATAAGTCAAGGGGGATGAATACTTTCTGAAGGCACTGCATGATGGAGATTGCAGCAACAGTGCCATTGTTCCTGCATATCTCTCCACTCTTGTCCACATACACTCCCAGCCAGTTAGACAATGCCTCTCATTGTCTCCCCTGTGCCGACATTGGAGAGCCCTCTCCTGGGTAGCTCCCTAGGCCAGGCCCCCTGGTTCCTGGAGCTCATTCTATGCTAGCTGATGTTTGGTGAGCGTTCTGGCACAAATAAAATGGTTGCCGTGCATCACCCCGGTGGGTGCCACACATTGGTGGTGGATGAGGTGAGTTTCCCCCTTACTATGTAAAGTTATTTGAGTACCTCAGTTGGTAGAACGGTCTATATAAATCCAATCCATTATTATTGTCATTAAAGGCTCTTCATATCTTAAAAGGGCAGAGGAGAAAAAATATCTGATGCAATTTCAATGTGATTCAATGGTTTTGTCTCTAATGTCATTTGAATACAAATGGGTCAGATAGAGAGATGGAGAGAGGAGGAAATGTTACTCCTCTAGGATCATGACAAAGCTATTGGCAACGTTAAAAAATAAACGTTGAGTTGAACGACGCATGAAAATGTTACACATAGTGATGTTGTTCTGTTATTCATGTATCTTCTCTCTCACACTGACACCTTGATCAGTGCAGGTGTGAATGTGTTTGTCTTCAACGCCACAAGCCACAGGATGTGCCTCACCTCTGCAAATACACTCACTCACACACACTGCAATGTTCACTGTTGTGCTGGCTGTACTCATGCATGGGCAGATTTTAGATTGGAGCTGATGGCACACACACACAACACTGTGTTTCTTCTCCTTCTTGTCCTCCATGTGTATTTATATGTATATATATATGTATATTGTATGCGCACATGACTGTAAGTCGCTTTGGATAAAAGCATCTGCTAAATGGCATATTATTTATTATTATTTATTTGTGGTCTTTGTCAGTTTGATGGGTGAGAGAGGTTGGGGGTGGGAGGTATGATGTTAATCTAACACTTAAGAGTTTAGAATCAACACACACACCCTCCCCTCCCCAATCCTGCTTGACAGTGTGCTTCACACACACACACCCTTAATCTTGCACACACCACGCTCACCCACACACACACACACCACGCTCACACACACACACACACACACACACACACACGCACGCGCACGTGCACGCACGCACGCAGGCATATTTTCCTTGTATGGTCAGCTCTTGCTGTTGACAGCAGATTGAGAGGCAGGCATAGAGACGGCATGTTTGAGTAGAGATGGGTCATTTAGCACCATATACACATGCCTCTACTGTTTACAGCCTGGGTAACCTGAGAGACAGTTTACAGTAGAAAACCTGACGGCTGTGTCACAGACCATCCCTTCCCTACTGTACACTTACTTTCTCTTTGACACGAAAGCGCTAGCTACTTAAAAGAAGACTGCTTTCAGGAACATGTGGGGAATTTGAGGGAACCGATAAGAAGGGGAAAAAGCAGCGTTTGAAGATGAACATAAACAGCTTTAGTCCCTCAATACTTCATAGCCACTGCATGAGGCACTCAGAAATCACATCATTAAAAATGAATGAAAAATATTGTATTTTTTTTACAAACCTCTTTCAGCAGGTGTTTACCGGGTTGCACTGGAGAAGCATAACAAGCAATATTGGTAGTTACCAAATATAATTGAACACAGGGTGACTGTCTGGTAGAAAATAGTTATTTTGTTTATGCTGTGGTCCTCTGTAGCTCAGCTGGTAGAGCACGGCGCTTGTAACGCCAAGGTAGTGGGTTCGATCCCCGGGACCACCCATACACAAAAAATGTATGCACGCATGACTGTAAGTCGCTTTGGATAAAAGCGTCTGCTAAATGGCATATTATTATATTATGCTCCTGACAACAGAGGAATGATTAGGTCATTATTAAGTCATTACCTAAATTACCATGTCATTGGAATGTAAATAGCAGGTAAATAGCAGGCCGTAAAAAGTAACGACGTTATAAAACTGTTGTTGAGCTACACAGAGATGACCTCGTCTCAGAGTGAGGTTGCATTGGCATTATTGATTTCATCACAGCTTAAATTATTGGAAATATTGAATTATGGATGGACACATGCAGAATGAGTTTGTAATTAAACACTCCCTAGAGTGTGTTTGGGGTCTGAGTCTGAATCTCCAGAATTACAAATCAACCCTATAAGGAGGAAACCAGATAACAGTAGAACATCCATATTAGGAAGTCTTTCGATTTCAGGCAAAAAGCAGAGCAACGGAATCTCAGAAGGGCTAGGAATTCTGAAAGTAAAGAGGTCTTACCATTTCACATGTGTATAGGTCTTATCATTTCACATGTCACCACAGCAGGTGCATGAAGCAGTTTTTCTTCAATTACCTAGTAGCCTACTCACTGCCATTCCTAGAACTGTTCTAGTCAAAGATACCTTGTACATTTTGTATCCTTATCTTTTATATACATATAGCTGTTAGGATTGGTTTTGTTGAGGTGTCTTTCTCAGTCTAATACAGCATTGAGTTCCTTGTTACATTATGTTTCCATAATGCTGCATTTTATAAATACACCCAAATAATTTTTGCTAGACATGGTAATAAATCACATGATCTTTCAGAGGGAAATGACTTTGATTCCTCTCCTAGTTATTCTGTATCCAATCTCATTTATCTAGCTTTAGGAGCTTTGTATTTCCTCAGGCTGCATTTCCATGACACACGGTGATCCGCACGGCACGTTACAAAGACAAAGGTTTGACAAGCATTAAAAACTGTGAAAACACAGGCTCAACAGGTTCCACTTCCCTCCTGAATCCCCACGAATGAAACAATTCACTTGATGTGGGAATTCATAAGAACACTGGTGGAGGCGGCACCCTGAGTATCTATCCTTTGCAGAGGTTGCACACACACACACGCACACGCGCGCACACACACACACACACACACACACACACACACACACACACACACACACACACACACACACACACACACACACACACACACACACACACACACACACACACACACACACACACACACACACACACACACACACACGGTGAGCTGCGAGAGAGGAGGCCATTAAAATACACTACGGAAAATGAGATTTGGGGAGCCCTGTGAAAAACGATGCGTGTAATCATCTCTTTCCTCCTCAGTTTATCTGCCGAGGATTTGGAGGAGGCTTTAAGGTTTTCCACCCCGTGGCCTCCTCAGCCTCCCCCGTACTCAGCATTAATATTCATGCTTATTCTCTCGCTCTCTCTCTGTATGAGTTTTGTTATTTTGAATATACAATATACAGACTCTCTAGCGGTTTCTATTGTCATGAATAAACAGAGACTGGATTATCATTATGAATTCATAGACACTGCAGGAGTTGTGCTGTTATGAATATATAGTCTAGAATCAGTGTTTGGTTGTTGTAGACTGGATGTACATAAGGAATGTTTTGGGTTGAGTGTTGTGGAAAGGTGAGTCAGAACGAAAGAGAGAGATCCCTTGTTTCACTTCTTGTTTTTTGGTTTCTAATTAACTTCCTGAGAGAGGGGGGAGGGAGGGGGAGACAGAGAGAGAAGCAGACATAGAGAGAAGGGAGAGAGAGATAGAGTGTAATGTTTACTGTTCCTTTTTTATTTCCCTTTTGTTTATTATCTATTTCCCATGCCAATAAAGCCCTTTGAATTGAATTGAATTGAATATATATATATATATATTTATATATATATATATATATATATATACACAGTGGGGGAAAAAAGTATTTAGTCAGCCACCCATTGTGCAAGTTCTACCACTTAAAAAGATGAGAGAGGCCTGTAATTTTCATCATAGGTACACATCAACTATGACAGACAAAATGAGAAAAAATCCAGAAAATCACATTGTAGGATTTTTTATGAATTTATTTGCAAATTATGGTGGAAAATAAGTATTTGGTCACCTACAAACAAGCAAGATTTCTGTCTCTCACAGACCTGTAATTTCTTCTTTAAGAGGCTCCTCTGTCCTCCACTCGTTACCTGTATTAATGGCACCTGTTTGAACTTGTTATCAGTATAAAAGACACCTGTCCACAACCTCAAACAGTCACACTCCAAACTCCACTATGGCCAAGACCAAAGAGCTGTCAAAGGACACCAGAAACAAAATTGTAGACCTGCACCAGGCTGGGAAGACTGAATCTGCAGCTTGGTTTGAAGAAATCAACTGTGGGAGCAATTATTAGGAAATGGAAAACATACAAGACCACTGATAATCTCCCTCGATCTGGGGCTCCACGCAAGAGCTCACCCCGTGGGGTCAAAATGATCACAAGAACGGTGAGCAAAAATCCCAGAACCACACGGGGGGACCTAGGGGGGACCTAGTGAATGACCTGCAGAGAGCTGGGACCAAAGTAACAAAGCCTACCATCAGTAACACACTACGCCGCCAGGGACTCAAATCCTGCAGTGCCAGACGTGTCCCCCTGCTTAAGCCAGTACATGTTCAGGCCCGTCTGAAGTTTGCTAGAGTGCATTTGGATGATCCAGAAGAGGATTGGGAGAATGTCATATGGTCAGATGAAACCAAAATATAACTTTTTGGTAAACTCGTCGTGTTTGGAGGACAAAGAATGCTGAGTTCCATCCAAAGAACACCATACCTACTGTGAAGCATGGGGGTGGAAACATCATGCTTTGGGGCTGTTTTTCTGCAAAGGGACCAGGACGACTGATCCGTGTAAAGGAAAGAATGAATGGGGCCATGTATCGTGAGATTTTGAGTGAAAACCTCCTTCCATCAGCAAGGGCATTGAAGATGAAACGTGGCTGGGTCTTTCAGCATGACAATGATCCCAAACACACCGCCCGGGCAACGAAGGAGTGGCTTCGTAAGAAGCAAGGTCCTGGAGTGGCCTAGCCAGTCTCCAGATCTCAACCCCATAGAAAATCTTTGGAGGGAGTTGAAAGTCTGTGTTGCCCAGCGACAGCCCCAAAACATCACTGCTCTAGAGGAGATCTGCATGGAGGAATGGGCCAAAATACCAGCAACAGTGTGTGAAAACCTTGTGAAGACTTACAGAAAACGTTTGACCTGTGTCATTGCCAACAAAGGGTATATAACAAAGTATTGAGAAACTTTTGTTATTGACCAAATACTTATTTTCCACCATAATTTGTAAATAAATTCATTAAAAATCCTACAATTTGATTTTCTGGAAAAAAAATTCTCATTTTGTCTGTCATAGTTGACGTGTACCTATGATGAAAATTACAGGCCTCTCTCATCTTTTTAAGTGGGAGAACTTGCACAATTGGTGGCTGACTAAATACTTTTTTTCCCCACTCTATACATATACATACAGTGGGGAAAAAAAGTATTTAGTCAGCCACCAATTGTGCAAGTTCTCCCACTTAAAAAGATGAGAGAGGCCTGTAATTTTCATCATAGGTACACGTCAACTATGACAGACAAAATGAGAAAAAAAATCCAGAAAATCACATTGTAGGATTTTTAATGAATTTATTTGCAAATTATGGTGGAAAATAAGTATTTGGTCACCTACAAACAAGCAAGATTTCTGGCTCTCACAGACCTGTAACTTCTTCTTTAAGAGGCTCCTCTGTCCTCCACTCGTTACCTGTATTAATGGCACCTGTTTGAACTTGTTATCAGTATAAAAGACACCTGTCCACAACCTCAAACAGTCACACTCCAAACTCCACTGTGGCCAAGACCAAAGAGCTGTCAAAGGACACCAGAAACAAAATTGTAGACCTGCACCAGGCTGGGAAGACTGAATCTGCAATAGATAAGCAGCTTGGTTTGAAGAAATCAACTGTGGGAGCAATTATTAGGAAATGGAAGACATACAAGACCACTGATAATCTCCCTCGATCTGGGGCTCCACGCAAGATCTCACCCCGTGGGGTCAAAATGATCACAAGAACGGTGAGAAAAAATCCCAGAACCACACAGGGGGACCTAGTGAATGACCTGCAGAGAGCTGGGACCAAAGTAACAAAGCCTACCATGAGTAACACACTACGCCGCCAGGGACTCAGATCATGCAGTGCCAGACGTGTCCCCCTGCTTAAGCCAGTACATGTCCAGGCCCGTCTGAAGTTTGCTAGAGTGCATTTGGATGATCCAGAAGAGGATTGGGAGAATGTCATATGGTCAGATAAAACCAAAATAGAACTTTTTGGTAAAACTCAACTCGTCGTGTTTGGAGGACAAAGAATGCTGAGTTGCATCCAAAGAACACCATACCTACTGTGAAGCATGGGGGTGGAAACATCATGCTTTGGGGCTGTTTTTCTGCAAAGGGACCAGGACGACTGATCCGTGTAAAGGAAAGAATGAATGGAGCCATGTATCGTGAGACTTTGAGTGAAAACCTCCTTCCATCAGCAAGGGCATTGAAGATGAAACGTGGCTGGGTCTTTCAGCATGACAATGATCCCAAACACACCGCCCGGGCAACGAAGGAGTGGCTTCGTAAGAAGCATTTCAAGGTCCTGGAGTGGCCTAGCCAGTCTCCAGATCTCAACCCCATAGAAAATCTTTGGAGGGAGTTGAAAGTCCGTGTTGCCCAGCGACAGCCCCAAAACATCACTGCTCTAGAGGAGATCTGCATGGAGGAATGGGCCAAAATACCAGCAACAGTGTGTGAAGACTTACAGAAAACGTTTGACCTGTGTCATTGCCAACAAAGGGTATATAACAAAGTATTGAGAAACTTTTGTTATTGACCAAATACTTATTTTCCACCATAATTTGCAAATAAATTCATTAAAAATCCTACAATGTGATTTTCTGGATTTTTTTCTCCTCATTTTGTCTGTCATAGTTGACATGTACCTATGATGAAAATTACAGGCTTCTCTCATCTTTTTAAGTGGGAGAACTTGCACAATTGGTGGCTGACTAAATACTTTTTTCCCCCACTGTATATATATATATATATATATATATATAGAGAGAGAGAGATATGACTCATCACTCTAGTGACTAGCCTCAGTGACTATGTTCACCCAGAACCATTCTGGCTATCTCTCAACAACAAACTCAACATCAACAACATATTACACCATGTAATTATTTTTCTTCACATAGTAATTTTGTTCTCTATTCAAAACAAAATAAGTTCCTAAATATGTCTCTCTCTCAGGATATTCATAGGAAACCAAGAGAGGCAGATGTAGTGTTAACCTACATACAGTATGTAAAAGCCCAGCTGTCTACCGGTACAGCAGCACGCTGCAGCTACTCTACAGAGTGAAACCACACTGACAGCCACCACAGCAGATAACAGCTAATGAAACACCCAGAGAGAGAGAGAGAGAGAGCGCTCACAGGCCAAGGCCAATGTAAAGGCAACTGCAATATTTTGGCACAACAAGCACTATAGTTGCATGGAGTTAGTTGACAGGGGGTGATACAACTAGAAGATATTGCAGACTTTTGGATACTTTTGGACACTCACAAACACACACAGTCACACACACTAATAAAAAACACACACACACATACAAATGTAATGTTACCCCCAAGCCCACACACCAGCAAACACAAACCACTGACTTAATCTCATACACGTGCCTTTACACACACACACACACACACACACACACACACACACACACCTCCCTCTTTCACATGCAAATCAGTGTTTAATCTCAGTGCCTTAATAGAGAACCATGGCAACAGAGACAGCCCTAATGAAGCTGAGGCTCAGGTTAAAAGCTGCCTGCATGTTGCCACCACTCACATTCAATCAACAGCATATACATACACACACTCACTCAGAAACACACGTGCACACGCACACTTTCTATAGCAGCTTATAAAACCCTCAGCTGTGTTCATTGTCATGTGACTATGACTCTAGATTCTGCCGCTCTTATTTCCAGCTATATTAAAGCTATTAGGAGAACACATGTTCCAGACCAGACCTCGACCGCACTGCAGACTGATGAAAACTACTGCCAGACAAGACCCAGATCACACTGCACTGATGATAACTACTGCCAAACAAGACCCAGATCACACTGCAGACTGATGAAAACTATTGCCAGACAAGACCCAGATCACACTGCACTGATGAAAACTACTGCCAGGCAAGACCCAGATCACACTGCAGACTGATGAAAACTACTGCCAGACATGACCCAGATCACACTGCAGACTGATGAAAACTACTGCCAGACATGACCCAGATCACACTGCAGACTGATGAAAACTACTGCCAGACATGACCCAGATCACACTGCAGACTGATGAAAACTACTGCCAGACATGACCCAGATCACACTGCAGACTGATGAAAACTACTGCCAGACATGACCCAGATCACACTGCAGACTGATGAAAACTACTGCCAGACATGACCCAGATCACACTGCAGACTGATGAAAACTACTGCCAGACATGACCCAGATCACCCTGCAGACTGATGAAAACTATTGCCAGACACATACAGGCATTTACTGTCATGCCTGACAATTATACAGAGAGAGAGGCACACACACAGAGAGAAATAGATAGAAAGAGAGAGCGAGGGAGATAGAGAGAGGGAGAGAGATAGAGAGAGGGAGAGAGATAGAGAGAGGGAGAGAGATAGAGAGAGGGAGATGATCTATTTAAAATAGAAAACGTACAAACGTAGACCGTGACAGTCCTTCTGGCATGTCTGAAAGCTTCGTGTACAGAAGTGTATTATCATTCATTCATATTTTGTTGATATATAATCCGAGTCAGGGCTTTACAGTAAGATTGTCATCTGGTGGCTGGGCTGGGGACTAAAAACACATGTGCATGTCTCCAACACTTCATTGATTTTACAAATAATTCCCACCTCTCCTACACTGGAAGTTGGGGGATGGCATACAAGGAAATGTTCAATTCTCAGTCCTTTTGTTCTATTTTCATATTATCATATTATTATTATTACTTTTATTTTATTTGTTTACGCATATGCATGATGTACACATAGCCTTAAGTATGGTAGGTGTTAACGTGGGGAAACAACATAACCCGTCAACACTAGAACCACACTAGTTCACTTCCCCTTCCTGTCACTATCCTGTCTCGCCACTGACTCTCCACTGTCTCACCAGAGACCTTCTCCACTACCTTCAGAATAAACATTCCTCATCACGTAGAACACACCAGGAACAGATGGGCACAGGTATATTCTGCTCCTACAGTTTTAATTGCCTGTGAATATAAACACATCAGCCTCACCTCGTTCCTGCAGTCTGCTGTCTGTACATGCTACTGTCCTAATGATCAGGTAATCACCATAGAGCCCTGTAAACAAGCACCCTCAATAATGACAATACAGAATAAAGGTGTGTGTGGAACATGATTGTTTGAGAGGACAGGTATTTGCAACAAGGATGGAAATATAATACAGTGGGGGAAAAAAGTATTTAGTCAGCCACCAATTGTGCAAGTTCTCCCACTTAAAAAGATGAGAGAGGCCTGTCATTTTCATCATAGGTACACGTCAACTATGACAGACAAATCCAGAAAATCACATTGTAGGATTTTTAATGAATTTATTTGCAAATTATGGTGGAAAATAAGTATTTGGTCACCTACAAACAAGCAAAGATTTCTGGCTCTCACAGACCTGTAACTTCTTCTTTAAGAGGCTCCTCTGTCCTCCACTCGTTATCTGTATTAATGGCACCTGTTTGAACTTGTTATCAGTATAAAAGACACCTGTCCACAACCTCAAACAGTCACACTCCAAACTCCACTATGGCCAAGACCAAAGAGCTGTCAAAGGACACCAGAAACAAAATTGTAGACCTGCACCAGGCTGGGAAGACTGAATCTGCAATAGGTAAGCAGCTTGGTTTGAAGAAATCAACTGTGGGAGCAATTATTAGGAAATGGAAGACATACAAGACCACTGATAATCTCCCTCGATCTGGGGCTCCACGCAAGATCTCACCCCGTGGGGTCAAAATGATCACAAGAACGGTGAGCAAAAATCCCAGAACCACACGGGGGGACCTAGTGAATGACCTGCAGAGAGCTGGGACCAAAGTAACAAAGCCTACCATCAGTAACACACTACGCCGCCAAGTACTCAAATCCTGCAGTGCCAGACGTGTCCCCCTGCTTAAGCCAGTACATGTCTAGGCCCGTCTGAAGTTTGCTAAAGTGCATTTGGATGATCCAGAAGAGGATTGGGAGAATGTCATATGGTCAGATGAAACCAAAATAGAACTTTTTGGTAAACTCGTCGTGTTTGGAGGACAAAGAATGCTGAGTTCCATCCAAAGAACACCATACCTACTGTGAAGCATGGGGGTGGAAACATCATGCTTTGGGGCTGTTTTTCTGCAAAGGGACCAGGACGACTGATCCGTGTAAAGGAAAGAATGAATGGGGCCATGTATCGTGAGATTTTGAGTGAAAACCTCCTTCCATCAGCAAGGGCATTGAAGATGAAACGTGGCTGGGTCTTTCAGCATGACAATGATCCCAAACACACCGCCCGGGCAACGAAGGAGTGGCTTCGTAAGAAGCATTTCAAGGTCCTGGAGTGGCCTAGCCAGTCTCCAGATCTCAACCCCATAGAAAATCTTTGGAGGGAGTTGAAAGTCCGTGTTGCCCAGCGACAGCCCCAAAACATCACTGCTCTAGAGGAGATCTGCATGGAGGAATGGGCCAAAATACCAGCAACAGTGTGTGAAAACCTTGTGAAGACTTACAGAAAACGTTTGACCTGTGTCATTGCCAACAAACGGTATATAACAAAGTATTGAGAAACTTTTGTTATTGACCAAATACTTATTTTCCAGCATAATTAGCAAATCAATTCATTAAAAATCCTACAATGTGATTTTCTGGATATTTTTTTTTCTCATTTTGTCTGTCATAGTTGACGTGTACCTATGATGAACATTACAGGCCTCTCTCATATTTTTAAGTGGGAGAACTTGCACAATTGGTGGCTGACTAAATACTTTTTTTCCCCCACTGTACATGAGCCATGTGTGTTAGATAACTTTTCTTTATTGCTTCAAAAGTCACAAGATACATGTGCAATTTGTACTGTATGTTCCTGGTGTGAATATCTGTCATATTTGGGTGACAAAGCATTCACACACACACACACACACACACACACATCTTATCTCTCTAAATTGATCAATCAGAAGAAAATCAATGGCATTTGGAATGCGTCCATAAATCAACACGAAACCTCAACACAAGACACCGTAAATCCTTTTGTTCACTGGAACTGCCAACTCATAAAAGGCATTAATTTATAGCCAGTGCAAGAAGGGAAGTGAAGGGGTGTGGAAATGAAATATGAGTAGGTAATCACAGGCTGGGATTTCTTCCGGCAGGTCGGAATGCTGAGAATGTGGAAACCTGCGGAACGTTGAGTGTCAGAGTGTCAAAGTTCCACTGAAAGAAATACAAAAGAGAGAGAGAGAGAGGAGGCTGAGTGAATGAGGAAGAGCTGTGTGAGACTGAGGAGAGTAAAGGTATTTAGGTGTGAAGGAAAGTGGGGAATAACCACTGTGTGTATAAAAAGGATGTGTATTTTACAATTTGTGTAATCATGCAATTTACATGTTGATTGTGCCTACATTGAATACAGTATACACAACATAGTCAACGCTTTGAGTATTCATTGAACTAATATCTCAGTCTCAATGAGCCAAACAATTTGATAGGCATGTGTTGGTGTGGAACTGAACTACCTATGATAATGTTTATTATGGAGCTCACTACCCAACTCATCCCAAATCCATTTCTAAAGGATTTGATGACAATCATCTCTTATTCTCCACCCTTTCTTTTCCAGCCCACAAACCTTCTCCCATAGTGTAATATACTGTACCATCCCACCATTCACCATCCACCTCATTAGCATGTTCTGTACATGCAATTCATGAACTCATCCCGCTCCACAAAGATCATAATTCACTATAAATAAGGAAAGGCTCACATCCCGAGGGAGAAAAGATGCATGAAAAGATGCATGACCCACGTTGCAAAATACAATTCAGAGGTGTGAAAATCTCCCCCTTAATCCAGAAATCCGAGTGCTGTAAAGAGGGGGATTTGTGTCTGTCAGTGCTGAGGTCCTTGTCCCTGATGCATTATTCCAGTCACAGTGTAGAGGAGACAACAACCAAACCATGTTGCTGCTGCAGCTTCAGAGTCACGTTGTTGATGTGCTGAAATAAAACCACATTTCAGTCAATCTCAACACACCATTTCAGTGCATGTCATTCCATTAGCTACTGAAATCGATTTGACACATGCTATTTTGTTCATCTCAACACAGCTGTATTAGTGACTATGAAATGCAGCATTTTGATTTAGCACTGCAACCTTTAGAGAGTTACATAGTTGATGTACTGAAATTAGTATCGGGACTGACTGAATAGACCCCGGCACTCCATAGGATAAACATCTAAACAATGGAAGTGTATGCTAATCCTAATGTCTGCATGAATACCCACATGTATGGTACTGTAGAGTTGCGTTCAAAGGAATTATTTAAGATGAGTGTGCCTCCTCAGTTTATTCTTTCCCCATTTTGTGCATTTGAACATGACACAGGATGTGTTCCCTGCAGACCTGGTGAAGACAGTAGTTAGTGAGCTGGCTGGGTTCCTGTAGAGCAGGGTTAAGTGTAAGGGCTGGCGGGCAGGGAGGCAGGGCGATGAGTGGGTCGCTGTTCACTGTTCCAGCCCTGAGCTAAACATAGACCCAGACGATTACAGGTTCACCCTCCAGGGAATGGAGCTGGTGGAGAGGGAGAGGGAATGAAAGAGGGAGAGGGAATGAAAGAGGGAGAGGGAATGAAAGAGGGAGAGGGAAAATAGAAGGTAAAGAGAGTGAAAGATAATAGGGAGATGGTGGAAGGAGGGAAAGGGGGATGGAGAAAGGAGAGGAAGGAGGAGAGAAAGGGGGATGGAGAAAAGAGAGGTAAGAGGCAGAGGAAAATAAAGGTAGAGGGAAAGAAGGAGCTGCAGCAGGAGAAGAGGAGGAGAGAGAAGGAGATGAAGGGGAAGGGAGAGAGAAGGAGGGAGAGAGAGAAGGAGGGAGAGAGAGAAGGAGGGAGAGAGAGGAGGGAGAGAGAGAAGCAGAATGGGCTAAGGAATGGAATAAGGAGGGATAGAGTACAATAGGATGAGTCATTGTAATGGCTGAAATAATGGAATGAATTAAAAAGTGTTTACAGTGGGGGGGGAAAGGATTTAGTCAGCCACCAATTGTGCATGTTCTCCCACTTAAAAAGATGAGAGAGGCCTGTAATTTTCATCATAGGTACACATCAACTATGACAGACAAATTGAGGGAAAAAAATCCAGAAAATCACATTGTAGGATTTTTAATGAATTTATTTGCAAATTATGGTGGAAAATAAGTATTTGGTCACCTACAAACAAGCAAGATTTCTGGCTCTCACAGACCTGTAACTTCTTCTTTAAGAGGCTCCTCTGTCCTCCACTCGTTATCTGTATTAATGGCACCTGTTTGAACTTGTTATCAGTATAAAATACACCTGTCCACAACCTCAAACAGTCACACTCCAAACTCCACTATGGCCAAGACCAAAGAGCTGTCAAAGGACACCAGAAACAAAATTGTAGACCTGCACCAGGCTGGGAAGACTGAATCTGCAATAGGTAAGCAGCTTGGTTTGAAGAAATCAACTGCGGGAGCAATTATTAGGAAATGGAAGACATACAAGACCACTGATAATCTCCCTCGATCTGGGGCTCCACGCAAGATCTCACCCCGTGGGGTCAAAATGATCACAAGAACGGTGAGCAAAAATCCCAGAACCACACGGGGGGACCTAGTGAATGACCTGCAGAGAGCTGGGACCAAAGTAACAAAGCCTACCATCAGTAACACACTACGCCGCCAGGGACTCAAATCCTGCAGTGCAAGACGTGTCCCCCTGCTTAAGCCAGTACATGTCCAGGCCCGTCTGAAGTTTGCTAGAGTGCATTTGGATGATCCAGAAGAGGATTGGGAGAATGTCATATGGTCAGATGAAACCAAAATATAACTTTTTGGTAAAAACTCAACTCGTCGTGTTTGGAGGACAAAGAATGCTGAGTTGCATCCAAAGAACACCATACCTACTGTGAAGCATGGGGGTGGAAACATCATGCTTTGGGGCTGTTTTTCTGCAAAGGGACCAGGACGACTGATCCGTGTAAAGGAAAGAATGAATGGGGCCATGTATCGTGAGATTTTGAGTGAAAACCTCCTTCCATCAGCAAGGGCATTGAAGATGAAACGTGGCTGGGTCTTTCAGCATGACAATGATCCCAAACACACCGCCCGGGCAACGAAGGAGTGGCTTCGTAAGAAGCAAGGTCCTGGAGTGGCCTAGCCAGTCTCCAGATCTCAATCCCATAGAAAATCTTTGGAGGGAGTTGAAAGTCTGTGTTGCCCAGCGACAGCCCCAAAACATCACTGCTCTAGAGGAGATCTGCATGGAGGAATGGGCCAAAATACCAGCAACAGTGTGTGAAAACCTTGTGAAGACTTACAGAAAACGTTTGACCTGTGTCATTGCCAACAAAGGGTATATAACAAAGTATTGAGACACTTTTGTTATTGACCAAATACTTATTTTCCACCATAATTTGCAAATAAATTCATAAAAAATCCTACAATGTGATTTTCTGGATTTTGTTTTCTCATTTTGTCTGTCATAGTTGACGTGTACCTATGATGAAAATTACAGGCCTCTCTCATCTTTTTAAGTGGGAGAACTTGCACAATTGGTGGCTGACTAAATACTTTTTTCCCCCACTGTATGTATATGTATATATGTATATATAGATATATATATATAGATATATATATATATATATATATATAGAGAGAGAGAGAGAGATATGACTCATCACTCTAGTGACTAGCCTCAGTGACTATGTTCACCCAGAACCATTCTGGCTATCTCTCAACAACAAACTCAACATCAACAACATATTACACCATGTAATTTTTTTTTTTTCATTCATTCCATTAAAGCCATTACAATGAGCCCCATCCAACGATTTCTCCAATCACAAGCCTCCACTGGATGAGTTGGAGAGAGAGGCTTAGGCACCTTACACACACACACACTTCAGATTCAGAAGCATGACAGACCTGTTTCAAAGCAGCCATTGCAGTGTTCTGTTCTATTGGGGGAACAAACATCCCTGTGCACTAGAGAACGTATCCTCCTTGCCTCACTCTAGTGCTCTCTCCCATGAACCCACAAGGCGAGACAAAGGAAGACAAGCTGCCACAAACATGGACATGGTGCTGGTGTGGCAGCCTGGCCCTGCCCCAGTCACCACCAGCTGTGACGTGAGTCTCAGAGTCAGAAAGGCTGGTATCACTGGGATGATCCTCTAGACATCTCACCATGGTGTCTGCGACCACACTGTGATAGGGACCCAGAGGAATCAGAAGAATCATCTATCACCTGCATCTAAATCTTCTGGTCCAGTGTGAGGACTCCAGGAAAACTCCCTCCCTGCCTCACTGCCCGTACGGTCAACTTCAACAGATATCAGCACCATGTTTCTAAAATTAGCCTAATCCCATGGTTCACCTCTCTGGTCTGCCTCCAGTTGTGCTGAAACACGCACTGTGCTGTAACACTTCCCCCCCAAACTCCCCCAACCCCACCTCCCTCCACACAGTGTCTCCTACTACGTCTCAGCCTGCCGTGACCCAGACAGTAGCTGCATCTCAAATGGCACCCTATTCCCTGTTTACAGTGCCTTCGGAAAGTATTCAGACCCCTTGACCTTTTCCACATTTTGATACGTGACAACCTTATTCTAAAATGTATTAACTAAACGAATTTCCTCATCAATCTACACACAATACCCCATAATGACAAAGCGTAAACAGGTTTTAATACATTTTTGCAAATGTACTAAAATTTTAAAACAGAAATACCTTATTTACATAATTATTCAGACCCTTTGGTATGAGACTCGAAATTGAGCTCAGGTGCATCCTGTTACCATTGATCATCCTTGAGATGTTTCTACAACTTGATTGGAGTCCACCTGTGGTAAATTCAATTGATTGGACATGATTTGGAAAGGCACATGTCTGTCTATATAAGGTCCCACAGTTGACAGTGCATGTCAGAGCAAAAACCAAGCCATGAAGTCGAAGGAATTGTCCGTAGAGCTCCAGAACTGGATTGTGTCAAGGCACAGGTCTGGGGAAGGGTACCAAAACATTTCTGCAGCATTGAAGGTCCCCAAGAACACAGTGGCCTCCATCATTCTTAAATGGAAGAAGTTTGGAACCACCAAGACTCTTCCTAGAGCTGGCCGCCCGGCCAAACTGAGCAATCGGGGGAGAAGGGCCTGGGTCAGGGAGGTGACCAAGAACCCAATGGTCACTCTGACAGAGCTCAAGAGTTCCTCTGTGGAGATGGGAGAACCTTCCAGAAGGACAACCATCTCTGCAGCACTCCACCAATTAGGCCTTTATGGTAGAGTGGCCAGACAGAAGCCACTCCTCAGTAAAAGGCAAATGACAGCCTGCTTTTAGTTTGCCAAAAGGCATTTAAAGGCTCTCAGACCATGAGAAACAAGATTTTCTGGTCTGATGAAACCAAGATTGAACTCCTTTGGCCTGAATGCCAAGCGTCATGTCTGGAGGAAGCCTGGCACCATCCCTATGGTGAAGCATGGTGGTGGCAGCATCATGCTGTGGGGATGTTTTTCAGCGGCAGGGACTGGGAGACTAGTCAGGATCGAGGCAAAGATGAATGGAGCAAAGTACAGAGAGATCCTTGATGAAACCTGCTCCAGAGCGCTCAGGACCTCAGACTGGGGCAAAGGTTCACCTTCCTACAGGACAACGACCTTAAGCACACAGCCAAGACAATGCAGGAGTGGCTTCGGGACAAGTCTCTGAATGTCCTTGAGTGGCTCCCCATCCAACCCGACAGAGCTTGAGAGGATCTGCAGAGAATAATGGGAGAAACTCCACAAATACAGGTGTGCCAAGCTTGTAGCGTCATACCCAAGAAGAATCGAGGCTGTAATCGCTGTCAAAGGTGCTTCAACAAAGTACTGAGTAAAGGGTCCAAATGCTTATGTAAATGTGATATTTCCATTTTTTTAAATAAATGCATTTGCAAACATTTCTAAAAACCTGTTTTGCTTTGTCATTATAGGGTATTGTGTGTAGATTGATGAGGGGAAAAAACAATTTAATCAATTTTAGAATAAGGCTGTAACGTAACAAAATGTGGAAAAAGTCAAGGGGACTGAATACTTTCCGAAGGCACTGTAGTGCACAACCTTTGACCAGGGCCTATAGGGCTCATTACATAGGGAATAGGGTGCCATTTGGGACGCAGACAGTCTCTCTCCACTACATATGTCTGTGTTCCTCCTGCCAGATTCCAGAGAGGGAGGAATGCAACGAGGAGAGGCCCTCATAGCGCGGCAATTAACATTTCGACAGTGTTCCCACACCTATGAAGTCACTGCTTACTGACAGCATATTCATGAAAGGAAAATATTTGCCCAAAGCTGTTTCCAAGCGACCACTGAGCGGTGTACGGTAAACACTATAAGATCATTGAAAGGCGTTAGATGGCGGGGGGCTATAGAAAGATGATAGGAGAGGAGAGGAAACAAACGACAGCGTTGGCTTTGAAGACGTGGGTCGGCGTGCTGAGTGGACTCCCTGTGAAGGGTCTCTAATGACAGAAGAATGCCCCCACTGTTTGAGCTGGCACCACGCAGAGGGAGGGGGGACGACGTTACCAGATAACCGCCCAACCAGGAGGGCATCTGCACAGAGGGAGAGAGAGAGAGGGGAAAGACAGAGATAAATACATGGGTAGAAGGATAGAGCAAGAGAGTGCTAGAGAGATGGATAGAGACATGTTGAAAGGAGAGACAGGTCTAAATGGTGAGAGAGAGGGAGAGAAATTACAGAAAATAAAGAGTTAGTCTCAATCAAAGAGAGAGAGAGAAAGAGAAGGAGAGAGAGAGAGAGAGAGAGAGAGAGAGAGGAGAAAGAGAGAGAGAGAAAGGAGAGTGAGAGAGAGTGAAAGGGGAGAGAGAGAGAGGAGAAAGAGAGAGAGAGAGAGAGAAAGGAGAGTGAGAGAGAGGGGAGAGAGAGAGACACAGCATGAGGCAGATCGTCCTCCAAATGAGCAGACTGCACGCTGTCCTCCATTTCCCCAAATAACATCCCTCCCTGCTGCTGCCCCCGACTGAGAGATACACACCAGCCTGGGGGAGGGGAACAGAGACAGAGAGACGGAGGGAGGAAGGGAGGGAGACGGAGAGACGGAGAAGGAGGGAGGGGAAGAGCAGGGGAGAGAGGGGGTAGAGAGGGAGTAAAAGAAGGGAGAGGGAGAGAGGGAGAGATTAGGAACGATGCAGAGGTAAAGGAAAAGAGAGGAACAGGGGAAGGAGAAAAGAAAGTAAGGGGAAGGGAAGGAGAGATGGGAGGAATATGAAAGATATCAAGAGACTTGGGATTGAATGAAATCCTATAACCACTTTCCAGGATAGGTGGATATTAGCATTTTTCCTGTGCAGAGAGAAAAGCCATGTTGGAATGATGAGTCCAAGTCCACACCTGCTTCTCCTCACCAATGAAACATCATTCACATCTACATCTTAAACACCCCCCACCTGACTCAGCATCCACACAAACACAGACAGCTTAGTTTTCGTGAATATTCTGGAGTACAAATGTATTCACATTCAAAATCCTATCTTCCCTAACCCTAAAACAGCATTTGAACAAATTCAGGACTTTTCAAAAATGCTAATCTTCCTACCTTGTCAGGACATTCTGGTGACTTGTCAGGACATTGTGGTGACTTATCAGGACATTGTGGTCCTGATAAGGTAGGAAAACATGTCCACACAAACACACACATACACAAAACCCCAAACAAATAACCCCCTTGCAGAGAAAGAAAATGATGGACGTGATTCAGGACTGGAGTCAATAACACCACTATGACATAACCACACCCCACCACCATCATCAACATCATCATCCCATCTACAACCAAGCGGCAGCAGTAGACAGCTTGAGCTATCAAATCAAAGCCTGGGAGACTTCCTTCTTCAGATGGGTTTGAGATGGTGGGCTTTACGCTTTCGTCTGGCTGCCAGGGATCTACTGCTGGGAATGAGACGTCGCTTGAAGCCACTGCAACCTTATAAGGCAAGGCTCTCTCTGCCAGAGTGGGGGAGGGAGGAGGCTGCTTTCAAATATCTGTGACAAAGACCAAATTAAGGCACCTGGCTTTTTCAATATGGTTCGTTATAATATGGTTTCATGGGATCACAATCAATGGGATGTGATTCAGATTCAGTCATAGTGAAGATATAGATGGGTTCATTATAGGGAATTTAGATGAAGTATGGTATTTCAATCACATCCTTAGGAATGTAGGCCTAATATTTTGATTGTATGAATTATTGATCTCGAGTCCACCGCTTCTTATAGGGAGAATGCAGACTGTCCTCACATTGACTGGTTCTCAATTAAGACCACCTGATTACACACAGCAAATATAGCACATCAATATTTGGGGCTTTGAGTGTAATACTATTTTAGCTGCACTGGCCACACAGTTATAGCCAACACAGGCAGTACCTGAAAAACAGATGAGGTGGCAATGCAACTGCCATCATGCCAACTGGCATCGAGTAATGCCATGATGCAAATTGGCATGGTGTAACACTGAATCTATGAGACATGAGGGTTTTTAGACTCATATATCCAGATAAGGGTGAAAAACTATTTGTTAAGCATACTTTCTAATGTGGTATACTTGAACTGTAGCGTTTTTAAAGTGTGAAAGGAATGTTTGAGTCACATTTAAAATAATATATATAACAGCACCACTCAAACATCCAGCACCCATCTTCCCAATCATCCCTTGTATAGTTGATACTGTATTCAAGAAACCTAAAACAAGGACCTAAAGCACCAACACCTCCCCAACGTGAGTGTTCTCTGACACCGTCTCCCATCTCCACATAGTGCCCTGGCTGCAGAAGGAGCAGGCGACCCCTCGCAGAAACCAAGACCTCGCCGTGCCTCGTCTGTGTTGGGTAATCCCTTGAGCTGCTAAAGAAAAGAGTGCTGACTGTGCCCTTTCCCATCCTGATCCCGGGCTGTGGGCCCTGCCAGAATAATCCTGGATTTAGGAGCTGCTCCCTACAGAGCAACCGGGGACTCCGAAGGGGGCTGATCGTACACAGCTGCGCCTCAGGCACCGGCTTTACCCCCTCACAGTCACTCACAGTGGAACGGAGAGGAGACAATCCATCCAATCCAATAACACAGACAAACAAAATGGCATCAAACCCTGCCCCAGCCAAGGCAGGCAGTCGCCTCAGGGTCATTGCATTGATTCAACCAGTTATGAGAGAAAAGCAGGGGGAGATGAATGATACTGAATGATGATGGTTGATAAAAAGGGATAATAGTGGATGATACAGTGGGGGAAAAAGTATTTAGTCAGCCACCAATTGTGCAAGTTCTCCTACTTAAAAAGATGAGAGAGGCCTGTAATTTTCATCATAGGTACACGTCAACTATGACAGACAAATTTAGAAAAAAAATTCCAGAAAATCACATTGTAGGATTTTTAATGAATTTATTTGCAAATTATGGTGGAAAATAAGTATTTGGTCACCTACAAACAAGCAAGATTTCTGGCTCTCACAGACCTGTAACTTCTTCTTTAAGAGGCTCCTCTGTCCTCCACTCGTTACCTGTATTAATGGCACCTGTTTGAACTTGTTATCAGTATAAAAGACACCTGTCCACAACCTCAAACAGTCACACTCCAAACTCCACTATGGCCAAGACCAAAGAGCTGTCAAAGGACACCAGAAACAAAATTGTAGACCTGCACCAGGCTGGGAAGACTGAATCTGCAATAGGTAAGCAGCTTGGTTTGAAGAAATCAACTGTGGGAGCAATTATTAGGAAATGGTAGACATACAAGACCACTGATAATCTCCCTCGATCTGGGGCTCCACGCAAGATCTCACCCCGTGGGGTCAAAATTATCACAAGAACGGTGAGCAAAAATCCCAGAACCACACGGGGGGACCTAGTGAATGACCTGCAGAGAGCTGGGACCAAAGTAACAAAGCCTACCATCAGTAACACACTACGCCGCCAGGGACTCAAATCCTGCAGTGCCAGACGTGTCCACCTGCTTAAGTCAGTACATGTCCAGGCCCGTCTGAAGTTTGCTAGAGTGCATTTGGATGATCCAGAAGAGGATTGGGAGAATGTCATATGGTCAGATGAAACCAAAATAGAACTTTTTGGTAAAAACTCAACTCGTCGTGTTTGGAGGACAAAGAATACTGAGTTGCATCCAAAGAACACCATACCTACTGTGAAGCATGGGGGTGGAAACATCATGCTTTGGGGCTGTTTTTCTGCAAAGGGACCAGGACGACTGATCTGTGTAAAGGAAAGAATGAATGGGGCCATGTATCGTGAGATTTTGAGTGAAAACCTCCTTCCATCAGCAAGGGCATTGAAGATGAAACGTGGCTGGGTCTTTCAGCATGACAATGATCCCAAACACACCGCCCGGGCAACGAAGGAGTGGCTTCGTAAGAAGCATTTCAAGGTCCTGGAGTGGCCTAGCCAGTCTCCAGATCTCAACCCCATAGAAAATCTTTGGAGGGAGTTGAAAGTCCGTGTTGCCCAGCGACAGCCCCAAAACATCACTGCTCTAGAGGAGATCTGCATGGAGGAATGGGCCAAAATACCAGCAACAGTGTGTGAAAACCTTGTGAAGACTTACAGAAAACGTTTGACCTGTGTCATTGCCAACAAAGGGTATATAACAAAGTATTGAGAAACTTTTGTTATTGACCAAATACTTATTTTCCACCATAATTTGCAAATCAATTCATTAAAAATCCTACAATGTGATTTTCTGGATTTCTTTTCCTCATTTTGTCTGTCATAGTTGACGTGTACCTATGATGAACATTACAGGCCTCTCTCATCTTTTTAAGTGGGAGAACTTGCACAATTGGTGGCTGACTAAATACTTTTTTCCCCCACTGTATTTGTATTCAACAGAATTTAATTTACAATCTAAGAGGTTGGTGGTGAGATTGTAAGGAGAGAGCCACCAACGATGTGTGGTTATGGTGCAGTGCAGTGCAAGCCTAAATCATCTTCATAGCCCACGGTGGCCATTTTGTCGCAGTACGCTCAGTCGCTCACCACACATAAGTAAACACACACACTCTGTAAAATACCTAATTTCATTTGAAGAAGCGATGAAACATGAAACAAACATGACTTCTGTACACCAATAAAAGCATTGGGCGAGGCTGCTGCACAGGAATCAGCCTGTGTGCTGACATACAGAGAGCCCTTACAGGTGTTTTCTGTCTGGTAAAGGGATGTTTTGACAGTCATCGTAGCCTCAGGCTCGGCAGCCATTAGGGTGAGGACTGAAACAATCTCAAGTAGATATATACACCATTTATTTTTGGTGTGAATGTTTCATGGCATTGACTGGGAGCACTGGAATTTATTTGCACATATTCATGTCATGAGTCAAACAAAATCAGAAAGTAGATGTTCCGGGTGAATGCCCTAAATGCCTGGAGGGAGGAAAGGAGGAAGGGGGGAGAGAGAGAGAGAGAGAGAGAGAGAGAGAGAGAGAGAGAGAGAGAGAGAGAGAGAGAGAGAGAGAGAGACAGAGAGAGAGAGAGAGACAGAGAGAGACAGAGAGAGAGAGAGAGAGACAGAGAGAGACAGAGAGAGAGAGAGAGAGAGAGACAGAGAGAGAGACAGAGAGAGAGAGAGACAGAGACAGAGAGAGACAGAGAGAGAGAATGGAAAAAGGCGTGAACGAGAGAACGAAGGAATGAAAGAGTGAACCACAGATATGAAGGAAAGCCAGAGTTGCCTGAGGGGACCATCTCCACCAGAGGTAGGGACCACTAAAGAGGGACCACACCATCCTTTCTAAAACCACAAGGGGGTTTCACAGGACATTAGAGAGTGACAAATCACCCCTTTAATGTTGGTCCACCTAGACGTGAGAGAGTCACCGTGCTCTGAGCAACAACACCACGTGTGTCAACACCACAAGCCTGCTAGGAATGACCACAGTACTGCCCTCCCAGAGAGAGCACATCATAGGGAACGCTAGTTAACAACAGCAGTGACTATCCTCTGTACTGTAGGAGTTTGGCTTGAAGAATGGGTGGTTAACGGATGATAGCCAGAACCTTTATCATTTCCTTTGGCGTTTCATTTGTCAAAACAAGGACTGATAGTAAGATGGTGTTCATGCGATGGTAAATCAGTTTTCAGATGCTTACATTTTCACTGTGACGGTTAAAACTCAAACAGAAATATAAACTAGTTTGCTGAATACAGATGACACACAATGTTAAGCCCAGGGAAAATAGGCTTGAGATACAGTATTTCAGTGACAAAATATTAACCTGATCATCGTTAACTACTGCACTATGATACTAGAATATACCCTAAATTGTTAATTACAATAAGTCAATCAAATCAGTGTATAAAATAAAAACAGATAGCCTTCCAGTGAAAATGAATCATGTATTTTGTTTTGATCAACATGGCTCACTGTTTATCATCGGTGATACTGTGCCTTCAACCGCTGTGCTCACCGGACTGTTTATTTACTTGCTGGCTCGTGTCGTGTGGGATTTTAACTTGCGTCATCACCCGTATCCCATGGCTCTGGTGGAGCATGTCAGGGGAGAGACACTGGCGCTAATGTTTTAACCCTTAACAACCCTTAAAAAAGGTCCAATGCAGCTGTTTTTATCTCAATATCAAAGAATTTCTGGGTAACAATTAAGTACCTTACCTTACTGTTCTCAAATAAAATGGTCAAAAAGAAACAAAAATAGCTTCTTAGTAAAGAGCAATTTCTCAAGCAAGATTTTTGCTATGACTGTCTGGGAGTGGTCTGACTGGGGAGGGGAAAACTAGCAGTTATTGGCAGAGAGGTTTGGAACTCTCTTTCTCATTGGTCTATCAACTAATTTAAAGCCTGGTGATGTCACCACGGAGGTCCAAATCATCATCCCACCAAAACAGGCTGAAATTTCAGGCGGTCTTTTCAAAATAGCTCTTACAATAAAAAATGCATTATCATAATTTTTACAGTATTATTCCAACCTCATGGTATGGAAATATATATAACACACAGGAAAAAACTAGTTTTTGACTGCACTGGGCCTTTAACAGCACCACTGTGACCATGTTACATCATTCACATTATATAGTACATGAGTCACCTTAGCCCAAGCAAGAGTTTCATCATCTTCACAGAGTAGTTGTTATTCTGAGAGTCTTACATTAAGAAAAAAATACTAATATCTTATATAGTTTCTTACATAAATCTATTTTAAGAACGATGCAATATTTAAATAAAACAGAGGTTCAACCTAATGTATAAAAAGCAGTCAACAATCTTTTGTGTGAGCCATTGAACGACTGTGGCACAGAAACAGTGACATTTAGTCTGATGAGGTGATATGAGAAGATGACATAGAGCTGTACATCCATCACCATGGCAACAGTTTCCATGCTTCATTCCATGTGGTCTACATTAACCTGAAAGCTGAATTACAAAGTGAGGGCTGCACCTGAAAAATTGATCTAACATCAGTTTTCCTCACCCCTGCCTTTGCCATTATAAGTCAGAGCCCAACTGTCCACTAAATTCCAGAACCATTATGATTACAATCTTAGAAAAATAAATACATAGCTCTCTTAGTCATTCATTTTCTCTCTCTGGATGTTTATTACAGTAGTCGACACACATCCACAAGTGTGTACACACACACAATTTTACACAAAGTGCCCATTTCAAAGTTACACAGACGACCAAGCATAATATGTTGTTATTTTGTGAAACACTATATTTCTGTCATAAGTCATACTTTTCACCAACATGCCACCAATGGCAGAATAGTACCGTCATGGTAGAGTTGAGTTTTGGCATTGTTATGGTGAGAGGCCAAGACAAGTTAAGCCATTTGCATTGGAGCGTGAAAAAAAATCTATTTTTGCCCTGATCCTTACATGGCCAGAGAACACAGAGTACAGGCAAGATGGCTGCTCCCAAAGTGACAGAGCAGAGGCGATATACACTGAGTGTACAAAACATTAGGAACACCTTCCTAATATTGAGTTGCACCCCCTTTTGCCATCAGAACGTCCTCAATTTGTCAGGGCATGGACTCTACAAGGTCCACAGGGATGCTGGCCCATGTTGACTCCAATGCTTCCCATAGTTTTGTCAAGTTGGCTGGATGTCCTTTGGGTGGTGGACCATTCTTGATACACATGGGAAACTGTTGTGCGTGAAAAACCCAGCAGCATTGCAGTTCTTGACACACTCAAACCGGTGCACCTGGCACCTACTACCTACCATACCTTGTTCAAAGGCACTTAAATATTTTGTCTTGCCCATTCACCCTCTGAATGGCTTAGAAATCCTTCTTTAACCTGTCTCCCCCCGCTCATCTACACTGATTGAAGTGGATTTAACAAGTGACATCAATAAGGGATCATAGCTTTCACCTGGATTCACCTGGTCAGTCTATGTCATGGAAAGAGTAGGTGTTCCTAATGTATTATACACTCAATGTATAAAGGAAAATAATGATCAGATGTCTAATGAAATAACATGTAATACACATAGAAATATGATTACAATATATGAAATCCAGATTTTTTTTTTTCAATGCCATGACACTTTTTGCACTAGCTAAGAATAAGCATTATGCAAGGAAAATTCCTTATTTACAAGATGTTGTCCTGATACAAACTTTGACCCCGACCCAATCTAGAAGTAATTGAGAATGATCAGCCATAATTTATGGCCCATAAGTCAGCCAGTGAATTCTTTCATAATGACATTACAAATCCAGACAGAGGGAGAGACAGTTTTCATACTTCTATCAATATGGCAGTCATCTGAGTATATTCAGTAAGTCATCTCTCTCTTTCTCTCCCACTTCCTCCCTCCCACTCATCCCAATCCTCCCACTCCCATGCAATGATAATAGCATAGATAGTGTGGCCAATTTAGGAGAGCGAAACTGCGTCTGTATCATTGACATCGATCATAAAGTATCTAAGCTCCATAATCGCATTGGAAGCTAAACTAAGCCTGTGGACTGGGTCTTTATGAAATTATGTTTCAGAGTCATAGTGTTGTTGAATGCAGTACTTCTCCATATAATACTACTTGTATACTACTGTGTACGGCACCATAAGACCAGTATTTATTCTGGACTACTATTACTGTACTGAAAGAACACACTAGATCATATCATTAGAGGCTGCTGCTGCCTATTGAAATCACTGGCCACTTTAAGAAATGGAACACTAGTCACTTTTATAATGTTTACATATCTTGCACTACTCATCTCATATGTATATACTGCATTCTATTCTATAATATTATTCTGTATCTTAGTCCATGCAGCTCTTTCATTGCTTGTCCATATATGTATATATTATTAAATCATTTACATTTACATTTACGTCATTTAGCGGGGGGGGGGGGTAAGGGGGGGTAGAAGGATTACTTATCCTATCCCAGGTGTTCCTTAAAGAGGTGGGGTTTCAAATGTCTCCGGAAGGTGGTGAGTGACTCCGCAGTCCTGGCGTCGTGAGGGAGCTTGTTCCACCATTGGGGTGCCAGAGCAGCGAACAGTTTTGACTGGGCTGAGCGGGAACTGTGCTTCAGCAGAGGTAGGGGAGCCAGCAGGCCAGAGGTGGATGAACGCAATGCCCTCGTTTGGGTGTAGGGACTGATCAGAGCCTGAAGGTACGGAGGTGCCGTTCCCCTCACAGCTCCGTAGGCAAGCACCATGGTCTTGTAGCAGATGCGAGCTTCAACTGGAAGCCAGTGTAGTGTGCGGAGGAGCGGGGTGACGTGAGAGAACTTGGGAAGGTTGAACACCAGACGGGCTGCGGCATTCTGGATGAGTTGTAGGGGTTTAATGGCACAGGCAGGGAGCCCAGCCAACAGCGAGTTGCAGTAATCCAGACGGGATATACCCAATACTAGTTTTGTGTGTATTGGGTATATGTTGTGAAATTGTTAGATATTACTGCACTGTCGGAGCTAGAAGCACAAGCATTTCGCTACACCGGCTATAACATCTGCTAAACACGTGTATGTGACAAATCAAATTTGATTTGATTTGATCTTGAGTTTGAACAAATTAACAGGAAAAAGTCAGCAATTTGTAAGTCGCTCTGGATAAGAGCGGTTGCTAAATAATGTAAATGTAATTTTAAAAAATTAAAAGCCTAAATAAATTCCAATACAATGAACCAAAACAAACATAAAATCCAACCGAACAATATCAGGAAATGAGTCAATGAACACAGAGAACCTAGTAGCCTCCACAAGCACCAAGCTTCCCCGTCACTCTCCATTCACTACTGTTTTATGGTGGTGACTGACTATTGCAGTGGCAGGTCCATTAACACCTCCGCACCACAACGCCCAGCCCCCTCGATAAAGAGCCCAGCCGGGGTCCACCCTAATGGGCCAAACTCATTCTCAGCCCAGCCTGTCTCCAGGTGTGGAAGTGTGGCCCTGTAATTGATATTTAAGGGGCAATAACCCAGCGGTTAATGCAGCCCCACAGCAGGGGAGGGGCCAGGCTCCACACTGTCACTCAAAGAAAATAGAGAGGGAGAGAGATGTGGGGGTAGGTTGTTGGCTGCAGTTCAATAAGGGAGGCTTGGAGGGACAAACACACAAACAGGCAGGCATGGCTTGCACATCGGCAGGCATGAACGCAGGTATGAACTTAGGCAGGCAGGCATGCCCTCACGCACACACACAATGCTGAGAAAGAGATAAATGTGATAAAGGAGGAACACACACAGATGAATCAGACACCCACACTGATCTGCAGCGTACAAATTCTAATGGAAAACACAGAGACTGACACACACACAGTGTTAGTACTGTAGGTGTGGCACATCGGCAAAGGTACTGACTGTAATGTGTCTGTATGTCTATGGTGGCAGCAGTGAGGTTGCAGACGGTGCTGGTTGGTTGGGCTTCCACCCATGTCTGAGATAGAGCACTTACAGTTACACCTCAGATCTTATCAATCATACAGAGCTGTAATGACAACTATTTAATCCACCTTGCCACTGTAGGTTTAGGCAAAGCAGCACACAACGTTGAGCGCCTCTCAGACGAACACTTTACATTAACATGAAGGGAGAAGATGACAACGTTTACACCATCTGCTTTTCCTGCAATGCTGCTGCACACAGATCAGTTTAGCCTTTTAGATCATAATGAATAAGATTATATGTTCAGGGGGGAACCTGATCCTAGATCAGCACTCCTACTCTGAGATGCTTCATGAATATGGGCCCCCACAGATCTTATAGTGCTCTTCCTTCACATGTGCAATTCCTCAGTCAGCTTCCATCATCATTCAACAGTAATGTCGTTGTGTAGATGAACCTCATAGGAGTTACTCAAAGGAGACTGTAGATAGGAGTAATGAGAAGTGGCTTTTTATTCATTTATGTATTTATTGTCATTTTCCCTTGATCTGGTTTACTGCTCTTGAAATGCATTAAGCCTGATAGGGGCTATCAATCAGCTGCTAATGGGTTGTGTAATTGCAGTCAGTTCCGAGCATAGAAATAGAGTTATTAGAACGGAAAAAACTGCACTCTAACAGGTACACTCAATATGACTGCCGGTCCACCAACTAAAGATCATTGACTTGAATGGGGATGTCCGTTCTTGTCATGCTATTTCTATAGTTCCAACCTCAGAGGCAGTAGGGTCACTCAGGATGAAACCAGCCAATAGGCCTGCAGCATCAGCCAACTGCAATGAACATTATCACATTTTGAAATCATGTCAAAATGTTTTTCCCTCAATCTTTCTTTCTAAATGTCATAAAACATTGCTATCAAATTCTTGTTGGCTAGTTTCAGCGACCTCTCCCATCCAAATGATGAACTATGATAAATACGTCATAGAGTTGTAGTGTAATCTTAAACTCAACAGACAGACAGAGATCATCTTCTTATAAGGCTGCAATCAATCCAACATGGGGAAAGAGCAGAGACCGGGGGATTTTAGGCAAATCTGGCAACTCTGGTTTGAGCGTTCCTGTTGCTCTCCAAGACAAGGCCACCTGAAGATCATTCTGATGCCATCTTAACAGATGTTGATGGAAGGCAGTTTAAGACTCCAGCACGTGTTACAGTCCTCCAACCATAATGAGAAGCTACAGCAAACAACCATTCCAGATTAGATTGTGTACAGTGCATTCAGAAAGTATTCAGACCCCTGGACCTTTTCCACTTTTTGTTAGTTTATAGCCTTATTCTAAAATTGATTAAATTGTTTTTTTCCCCTTCATCAATCTACACACAATACCCCATAATGACAAAGCAAAAAAAAAAAAAAAACATATGACATTTACATAAGTATTCAGACCCTTTACTCAGTACTTTGTTGAAGCACATTTGGCAGCGATTACAGCCTTGAGTCTTCTTGGGTTTGACGCTACAAGCTTGGCACACCTGTATTTGGGGAGATTCTCCCATTCTTCTCTGCAGATCCTCTCAAGCTTTGTCAGGTTGGATGGGGAGCGTCGCTGCACAGCTATTTTCAGGTCTCTCCAGAGATGATTGATCAGGTTCAGGTCCGGGCTCTGGCTGGGCTACTCAAGGACATTCAGAAACTTGTCCTGAAGCCACTCCTACGTTGTCTTGGTTGTGTGCTTAGGGTCATTGTCCTGTTGGAAGGTGAACCTTCGCCCCAGGCTGAGGTCCTGAGCACTCTGGAGCAGGTTTTCATCAAGGATCTCTGTACTTTGCTCCGTTCATCTTTCCCTCGATCCTGACTAGTCTCCCAGTCCCTGTCACTGAAAAACATCCACACAGCATGATGTTGCCACCGCCATGCTTCCCTGTAGGGATGGTGCCAGGTTTCCTTCAGACGTAATGCTTGGCATTCAGGCCAAAGAGTTCAATCTTGTTTTCTTCAGACCAGATAATCTTGTTTCTCATGGTCTGAGAGTTCTTTAGGTGCCTTTTGGCAAACTCCAAGCAGGCTGTCATGTGCCTTTTACTGAGGAGTGGCTTCTGTCTGGCCACTCTACCATAAAGGCCTGATTGTTGGAGTGCTGCACAGATGGTTGTCCATCTAGAAGGTTCTCCCATCTCCACAGAGGAACTCTTGAGCTCTGTCAGAGTGACCATCTGGTTCTTGGTCACCTCCCTGACCAAGGACTTCTCCCCCGATTGCTCAGTTTGGCCGGGCGGCCAGCTCTAGGAAGAGTCTTGGTGGTTCCAAACTTCTTCCATTTAAGAATGATGGAGGCCACTGTGTTCTTGGGGACCTTCAATGCTGCAGACATTTTTTGATACCCTTCCCCAGATCTGTGCCTTGACACAATCCTGTCTCGGAGCTCTGAGGACAATTCCTCCGACCTCATGGCTTGGTTTTTGCTCTGACATGTACTGGTCAACTGTGGGACCTTATATAGACAGGTGTGTGCCTTTCCAAATCATGTCCAATCAATTGAATTTATCACAGGTGGACTCCAATCAAGTTGTAGAAAGATCTCAAGGATGATCAATGGAAACAGGATGCGCCTGAGCTCAATTTCAAATCTCAAAGCAAAGGGTCTGAATACTTATGTAAATAAGGTATTTCTGTTTTTAATTTTTTATAAATGTGCAACATTTTCTAAAAACCTGTTTTCGCTTTGTCATTATGGGGTATTGTGTATAGATTGACGAGGACATTTTTATTATTTAATCCATTTTAGAATAATGCTGTAACTTAACAAAATGTGGAAAAAAGTCCAGGGGTCTGAATACTTTCCGAATGCACTGTATCTGTAGACATACCTCTGCCAGACCTCAATTTCTGTGATCTCCACCCCAAATGAATAGCTGGCTGGCACATGCGTTTCCTCATGCTTAAGTTCAAGGTCAGAATGCAGAGAGAAAAGTGTGTGAAAAATAAATTAAGTTCCATTTATGCCATTTATTTCAAATCACCAACGTTTCGGCCTTCACCACGGCCCTCCAGCATGTGAAAGCCAGTCTTGTATGTGTCGGCTACACTACAGCATAGGACCACAGTAGGTCCTCTTATCAGTGGCCTGTGTATTATTATAGAACCTTATAGAACTGTACATTCAGTGATAACTCGCAGTCACAATCATTTGTTAAATAGTGCTAAACCCAATGACATGTTACAGTGACTCACATGTGCAGAAACAGTTTCAACATGTGAGTTAAGCAGTCCATGGAAAGAGATGGAGAATCGAAGTAAGCAAGCAAATAAACACACACACACACAAAGCCCCCGCCGCCTTGCCACCCAATTATTTTCCAAACCACGTTACCATCCATCGGTTAGCCCTTTATAAAGTGGTTGGCCCAATCTTCTAAATTCTCCAGGCTTTTTCAGCAAGCAGCAGCCACAGATGACTAATGGACACAGGGGCCAGTAATGCATGTCATTTGCAGTGACTGCATGTTGAGCGGGAGAGAGTGGGGAAGCAGCTTGGAGATCCTAATGTTACCTTTTAGTGGCAATTTCAAGATGTTTTCCCCCCAGGAGTGGCACTTAAACTCTCCCCCCGGTACCCTCGCCACCGTGACAACTCACAGATTACAGGAAACAGGCCCAGAGAACTTGGGAAATAAATTAAAATAAAATAATTAAAATCTTTCAAATACTTTTAAGCGTTTGCGCTCGCCTTCCTGCCTGCCTTTTGGGAATACTCTATTGGTCCATTATTCAGCCAGGCAAGTTCAATCCAGCACAAATAAAGTATTTTAAATTATTTCAAATAGTATTTGTACCCAGGTCAGGTACAGAGCTGCCATTCCTTTGGTTGGTTTTCTTTCGCCCTCTCTCCCCCTTTCTTTCTCTCTGTGCTGATGTGTTTTGTAATTGAGGAGATCAGTCAGTGGAGGCCTTTTGGGGGCTGCTCCCCAACTCATTACCAGATGTTGGGAGGTCACTGCCGTTTACACACACACACACACACACACACACACACACACACACACACACACACACACACACACACACACACACACACACACACACGCACACACGCACACACACACACACACGTGAAATAAACAGTCAAGAGAATAGAAAGCAACAAAGTGGATACATTCATATGGACAAATTCACTTGGTTGGTGCAGGTGAAGAACCTTGATATTTCACTGTATTTGATTGAAGCTGTGCTGTACAAATCAAATGAATTATAATATTGTATAGTGCAGTGACAACAATGGTGGTGTTCTTTCACTTGGTCAAGGTGGAGGTCAAAGTGTTTCTAGATATGAATAACAACACTTGAGCTTTTACACAACCGCCCTGTCTGAAATGATTTAACAAAAACAAACTTAAAGTAAAAAAACGTACACATTGTCTAATATCCTGCGTCGTATTCAATATGTAGCTAACTGACCAAACTGTACACTCTTTGGCTGTTAATGTTGTGATATCCACAACCATCACCCCATATTTTTCACAAACTCATATCCTCTACATCTAGTCTAACTTTTATTTTTCAGTCCCTATTGCTTTGATAGATGCCATATTTATTCATATCCTCTCTTATCAAAGATAAATGAAATACCACCTTCTTTCTGCCTGACAGGCAGTGTCATCTGATAATGTGAGAATACATGAGCAGGTTTCTGAACAGGAATCTGATAAGGATGTTTGTAGAAAACCTGTTGGGGAAAGTTTGTTATATACCTCTGTTTTGGGCTTCTGTGTTATTCGCTAAACAGGTTGTGCCCTCTTTACTTAAAGGATTGTTCATGCAAGGATATAACCGTACTATATTGCTAAATATTGTAATCGCAAACCCACAGATACACACACTCCCTCTTTGAAGGGAATGGAAAAAATATATTATTTGAAAAGTACCAATATTTCAACTTACTGACAGTTGAAATGACAGCTTGCCGCTCTTGGTTGATGGAGGTTTATAAGTGTGTAGTGTTAAAAGGCCTCAGCCTGATTGCGATATGCTGAGATAATATATAATTCCATTATTCACACAAACATTCCATTGTGAGTACATGAAAACCTTTCGATGGAGTTCAAATAACCGCAACACACCTCAAGTCAGTATTTGACCCTTGGAGTCACCTTAAATCAAGTCCAGCAACCTTAGACCACAGTGTGGACCCTGAACGGTTACAGTCCAACACAGAGTGATGATTATCCAATCTCCTCCAATAGCAGAGCAGCTTCTTCTTCATGGGAACCGTAGTGCCAAGTCTCTGTGGTAGTGTTCCAAATAAATATACATTCTTATAAGGCAGTGTTCCATGTCGCACTGGACAAAAGGATCAGGTGGAAAATCCCTTTACTAAGATGGAGATTGTGAAACGGGGGAGAGTGTGGAGAGAAGTGTCAGAGAGAAGCACAGTATGTCGGAAATCCTAGTGGCGGAAAAGCAGTACTGCAGCTCCTGATCTACTCAACAGTTACAGTTAGCACCATTGTCTCCCTCCCGCCTACACCCTATTTCACCTCAGGACTGCTTCCGAAACGTGAAGATGTCTCTGGTCTTAGAGCCCCTCTTGCCCTCGGGGAGTGGGGTGGGGTAGGGTGAGGGGGAGGGCGACGGGGAGGCCGAGGGCTGGGGGATGGCTGTGCCTCCATAGGGGCAGCTCTGGGAGTCAGGGTGCTTCCCGGAACACTCCACGGCCGGGATGTAGCGACTGTCCCACATCCCTGGACCGCACAGCTTACACAGGTCATGGAGGCTGCACGGGATTCTGCGTAACAGACGGAACTGGTAGAGTAGACTACGGGCCTGGTAGTAGGAAGGGTGGGTGAGAGAGAGGAAGAGAAAGAGAGAGAGAACGTAAGAGAGGGTCAAGGAGAGCAGTAGAGAGAAGAAATGGAGAGAAAGAAAGAGAGCATGTGAGAGAGCAAGGGAGTGGAGGAAGGGAGTGGCAGAGTATGAGAGAAAGGTTAAACATGAGGAAAACGCGTACAAAGGAGGAAATAGAAGCTATACCTCAAGACTTGCAAAACAGCTAACAGGATCACACTTAGTATCATGTAGATTTGAATAGCATTTGCAAAAATCAATAGCTCCTTCAGATGTGGAAGAACATAGTCTAACACAGCCAAAATCAATTAACATGATTTAATTTAAACTAAAAAGGGCTGAGCTGTTCACAGACACAGACATATCAAATCTGATAGGGGTTCTAAAACAGTCATGACACCTGCATGCTAAAATGTGCTGTTGCTGCAGCAGCAGTACTAACATGGCATCCATAAACATGAGGAGAAGACAGAGACACACTACCGGCCATGACTCATAAATCCTCAACACGGCAGGATCACACCAAGTATTTCAAGGCTCCTTGAGGGCTGGGTAGCAAGCAACAAGGACTATTATGCTTTGTTGTATCACAAACTCCATTCCTTTTAAATCCATTCTGCACAGTCGATGAGTGTACACTGAGGGGATGAGTTAAGAAGTAAACAACAACCATAGTATGCTAACTAGAGGGTAAAATGCTAGTGTTGCATAAAATGCTAGCATAGCATGAGGTAAAGTGGCATGGAGTAGCGCATCGTCATGCTAAAGGCTAACTGCTAGCGTTACCTTGCGCAGCACCAGCTCCCCGTTCATGTGCATGGAGAGGTTGCTGAAGTGGAGCAACATCTGGTCAGTGGCTAACTGCTGCTCCGTCACGTCATCGCCGTACAGCACGATGATGGCCACACACACGAACAGATGGAAGTAGTCCGTCTGAGGGAGTGATAGTGTTAATGACAAAGTACATTTACACTTAACTGTGGAGAGCCTGCCTACAGTACAGTGGTTGTGTGTGGTTGTGTCTACATCCAACTCTAATCTCCATAACTAGTGGGTTGTATGGTTATACCTATACCCGGCTATAAACTCCTAACATTGTTACACACAGTTGTTAATACATATTATTACACACATTGTTTGACATTGGTGTATGTATGCCAATGTTGTGTTTGATATTGCTCTGTGTAAACCAATCCCATGTACAACATGATGATGTTGCTGTGCGTATGCTGATGTAAAGTTGTGTACCTGGTAGTGTGCCCAGCAGGCCTCCCACATGCGCAGGGCCTCTGTGTCGGGGAACTCCCGTTTGAAACAGAGTAGGATCCAGCGGTGACAGAACAGCAGCTGTAGCCCATCCTCCCCCAGCTGGGTCAGGTGCTGGTGGAACCGGGGCAGCATCAGACGCAACAGCTCCCTCAGGTACATCTGGAACAGGGGAGAGAGATGGTTAGATGGTAGAGAGAGAGAGAGAGAAAGAGAGAGAGAAGAGTGTGTGTGTAGAGAGAGAGAGAGAGAGAGAGAGAGAGAGAGAGAGAGAGAGAGAGAGAGAGAGAGAGAGAGAAAGAGAAGAGTGTGTGTGAGAGAGAGAGAGAGAGAGAGAGAGAGAGAGAGAGAGAGAGAGAGAGAGAGAGAGAGAGAGAGAAAGATAGAGAGAGAGAGAGAAAGAGAGAAAGATAGTGTGTGTGTGTAATAAAGTGAGAGAGAGAGAGAGAGAGAGAGAGAGAGAGAGAGAGAGAGAGAGAGAGAGAGAAAGACAGAGTGTGTGTAATAAAGTGAGAGAGTTACCAGTTGTCTCTCCATGTCCTCGTCGCGGGGAGAGCTGATGAAGATGGTGTTCTCCATCAGGCCTACGAAGCACCAGAACGTGTCGCTCTCGTCCTGCACCTCGGTCAGCAGGGGAGCCACCAGGTCAGACATGCCCTGGCAGTAGCCCATCTCTGGGTTGAACACTGCGTAGTTCAGCAGCACACACCTGGAGGAAGGGAGGAACACCACCACAGACAATATCAAGATATCAAGTCATACATATTACCTCATACTAAGTCCTACATACAAAGTCTTACTAACCCATCACACTAACCAACAGATCATATAGATGTTTAGACACTGTCGTTAAAACAATCAATTAGATCAAATCAAATTGTATTTTTCACATGCTTCGTAAACAACAGGTGTAGACCAACAGTGAAATGTTTACTTCTAACCCCAACAATGCAGAGAGAAAAATCGAGAAATAATAACTCAAGGAATAAATATACAATGAGTAACGATAACTTGGCTATATACATGGTGTACCAGTACCAAGTCAATGTACAGGGCTAAGAGGTAATTGAGGTAGGATATGTACATATAACTAGGAATAAAGTGACTAGGAAACAGGAGAGATAATAAACAGTAGCAGCAGCGTATGTGATGAGTCAAAATAATTAGTGCATAAAGGGTCAATGCAGATAGTTAAATAGTTAACCAATGGCTACCCGGACTAACTATTTAGCAGTCTTATGGCTTGGGGGTAGAAGCTGTTCAGGGTCATGTTGTTTCCAGACTTGGTGCATCGGTACCACTTGCCGTGCAGTAGCAGAGAGAACAGTCTATAACTTGGGTGGCTGGAGTCTGACAATTTTTAGGGCCTTCCTTGGACACCGCCTGGTATAGAGGTCCTGGATGGCAGGAAGCTCGGCCCCAGTGATGTACTGGGCCGTACACACTACCCTCTGTAGCGCCTTGCGGTCGGATGCCAAGCAGTTGCCATACCAGGCGGTGATGCAGCCAGTCAAGATGCTCTCAATGGTGCAGCTGTAGAACTTTATAATGATCTGAGGGTCCATGCCAAATCTTTTCAGCCTCCTGAGGGGGAAGAGGCGTTATCGTGCTTTCACGACTGTGTTGGAGTGTGTTGACCATGATCATTCCTTAGTTATGTGGACACCAAGGAACTTAAAGCTAATTAACACTATGGCATTAGAACTTAGAGTAAGTGAATGAATAAAACAAATATGAAAAGTGGTGAGATAATATTAGGCCATAATAATACATGAGAGTTCTAACCTCTCCCACCACTACTCTACTTGACCCAGTTACTTTGACCAAAACTGAGATCCAGCCATGAGTCACTTAACAAACAGCCTGGTTTCAAAACCTTTAGAGCCTCATTTAGGAAGCTATTAGCTGTAAGTATGCATCAGAAGTAGTGTACTAAGAGCTTAGTGGGAGTCAATAAAGCATGAAAGTCATTAGCTAGCTTCCCCCAGGGTTCACAATATGATATTCATGTAGAATATTACCTCCTGTGCACTGGACTATGGGATAGAGAGATGCAGAGATGCGATTCGCCACCTGGTTATCCCCCTTCTGATAACCAGGTGGCGAATCGCATCTCTGCATGTCTGGCAGACATATCAGTATGGATGACGGATCACCACCTCAAGCTGAACCCTGGCAAGACGGAGCTGCTCTTCCTCCCGGGGAAGGACTGCCCGTTCCATGATCTCGCCATCACGGTTGACAACTCCGCTGTGTCCTCCTCCCAGAGTGCGAAGAGCCTAGGCGTGACCCTGGACAACACCCTGTCGTTCTCCGCCAACACCAAGGCGGTGACCCGCTCCTGCAGGTTCATGCTCTACAACATTCGGAGAGTGCGACCCTGTCTTACACAGGAAGCGGCGCAGGTCCTGGTCCAGGCACTTGTCATCTCCCGTCTGGACTACTGCAACTCGCTGTTGGCTGGGCTCCCTGCCTGTGCCATTAAACCCCTACAACTCATCCAGAATGCCGCAGCCCGTCTGGTGTTCAACCTTCCCAAGTTCTCTCACGTCACCCCCCTCCTCCGCACACTCCACTGGCTTCCAGTTGAAGCTCGCATCCGCTACAAGACCATGGTGCTTGCCTATGGAGCAGTGAGGGGAACGGCACCTCTGTACCTTCAGGCTCTGATCAGTCCCTACACCCAAACGAGGACATTGCGTTCATCCACCTCTGGCCTGCTGGCTCCCCTTCCTCTGCGGAAGCATAGCTCCCGCTCAGCCCAGTCAAAACTGTTCGCTGCTCTGGCACCCCAATGGTGGAACAAGCTCCCTCACGACGCCAGGACAGCGGAGTCACTCACCACCTTCCGGAGACATTTGAAACCCCACCTCTTTAAGGAATACCTGGGATAGGATAAAGTATTCCTTCTAACCCCCCCCCCCCCCCCCCCAAATTGTAAAGTGGTTATCCCACTGGCTATAGGGTGAATGCACCAATTTGTGAGTCGCTCTGGCTAAGAGCGTCTGCTAAATGACGTTAATGTGCCCTTGAGCAAGGCACTTAACCCTAATTGCTCCTGTAAGTCGCTCTGGTTAAGAGCGTCTGCTAAATGACTAAAATGTAAATGTATGTAAATGGATAGGAAAGATGATGAGGAATTGAAAAGGTGAGGAAGAAATGGAGGAGAGGAGAGTGAGAAAGAGAGGGAAGAGAGGAGAGAGTGAAATATAGAATAAAGAGTGACAGAGATAGAGATGAGAGGAAAGAGAGAAAGAGGAGTGGCAGGGGATATAAGGTGTAAGATTGAAAGAGCAGAGAGAAGAGAGAGTAAGAGAATAGGGAACGAAAGAGGGAGAGACCCAGACAGAGAGCCAGCTGTCCTCACCTCATGATCTCCACATTGGGGTTGTTCTCTCCCCTGAAGAAGTGGTTGCTGCGGTCTGTTCTCACCACGTCCTTATCCACAGTGAACTGAACCTTCCTCCAGAAGTCACTGTGCTCCTCTGGACTCATAGACAACCTGGGGATGGCAGGGACAGACACAGGGAGGAAGCGGTTTTAAACTGGGTTAAATACTGGGGCTATGCACTAATGTCAACCAAACTTGAGGGCAGTTCCGCAACTTCAAAAAGTTACTTTTAATTGAACCCTTGATAGGATGTCAGGACAAGGGTAGGGTGAGGATGTTGAGGCACTTGAAACCACTTAAACAACCTATGATCTAACCCTAACCCCCTCCCATCACCCTCTGGCTGAGAACCTGAACAGTGAGGACCTGACCCCTACCCTAACGAGCAGAGCAGGGGGGATTTAATTAACACTATTTGTTTTCCATTGAGCCCCGCCAGGAACAATAACACCAGGCGTGATGCAACTTCACGCAACTGTTTACTTTCTGGGGCTGTGTTTGTGTCTGCCTCTCCCTCGGCGTCTCCTCCCTCTCACTCCTTCTCTCTCCCAGTCCCTCGTTCCCTCTCTCCCAGTCCCTCGTTCCCTCTCTCCCAGTCCCTTGTTCCCTCTCTACCTCCATGCCTCACCCTCTCGCTCTTCTTCCTTTCTGGAGAACAGTCATCAGCTGTACCTGGTCCTGCTACCAGAATCCCCTAGTCATGTAACTCAACATTAACATTAGCATGTAAGACCACAAAGACATCAGACCTTCTAGAAAATAGACGAGTAAACTGAATCAACTCGCCACAACCCTCTTCTCCTCCAGTGTTTGTTCAGAACAGGTGTATTTGGACATTCCTCTCCTCTCAAGCAGGATCCTCCATTTTTAACATCTTCAACAGTACTGGCTACAGCACAGAACAGAACATCAAACAAGCAATAATTGATTCTTCAAAATGTAACTTATGACCATCTGAAACAAAATATAAATAATCTAATGTTACATTTCCATATATAACTAATTGATTTAATTAACAGGGGCTGGTCTTTAGTCAGGATCACAAAGAGATGATTCTAAGGATGTCATACATGTTCATGATAAGTCTTATTTAAGCAATAAGGCCCGAGGAGGTGTGGTATATGGTCAATATACCACGGCTAAGGGCTGTTCTTATGCACGACGAAACGCGTAGTGACTGGACCCAGCCCTTAGCCGTGGTATATTGGCCATATATCACAAACCCCCGAGGTGCCTTATTGCTATTATAAACTGGTTACCAACATAATTAGAGCAGTAAAAATAAATGTTTTGTCATGCCCGTGGTATACGGTCTGATATACCACGGCTGTCAGCCAATCAGCATTCAGGGCTCGACCCACCCAGTTTATAAAAGTTATTATACCTGCATCATAATGCATTATATCTGCAGGCTTTAAGGAAAGTGTTACCAGTGCCACCACCTCTATAAGGCAGAGACTGTAGTTCCAGGGTCTTAATGATGAGCCAGTGGCCCCTGGAGGCTCAGTCAAGTGTTTTTCTAACAGCCACATCACAGGAGGAATAGAGCATCTAATTGACTGGTTTGGATTAGGTCTTCTGATGTATTCAAAAGGTTAATATGCCATACCGCTGAAGACTGGCCAATTATCATATTAATTCTGTGCACTCGTGCACACATGCACACTGTGTGGAGGCTTAGGTAGCCTAGTGGGTAAGAGCGTACAGCCAAGTATCCGAAAGGTCGCTGGTTCGAATATCCAAGCCGACTAGGTGAAACATGTGCCAATGTGCCCTTGAGCAAGGCACTTAGCCCTAATTGCTCCTGTAAGGTGCTCTAGATAAGACATCTGTTAAATGACAAAAATAAAAAAATGGAACGTTTTGGAAAAATAAAGAGGATTAGGGACAGACACACAGACAGGTAACGCTGGGAGGTTAATGTAAACTCTGACTAGTTGCACCCTTTACTCTCTTTTAGTGTGTGAGCGTGTGTGGTGTGTGGTGTGTGGTGTGTGATGTGTTGGTGTGTGGTGTGTTGGTGTGTGGTGTGTTGGTGTGTGGTGCATGATGTGTGGTGTGTTGGTGTGTGGTGTGTGATGTGTGGTGCATGGTGTGTGATGTGTGGTGTGTGGTGTGTGATGTGTGGTGCATGATGTGTGGTGTGTTGGTGTGTGGTGTGTTGGTGTGTGGTGCATGGTGTGTGATGTGTGGTGCATGGTGTGTGATGTGTGGTGTGTGGTGTGCTGGTGTGTGGTGCATGGTGTGTGGTGTGTTGGTGTGTTGTGTGTGATGCATGGTGTGTGGTGTGTTGGTGTGTGGTGTGTGGTGTGTGATGTGTGGTGTGTGATGTGTGGTGTGTGGTGTGTGATGTGTGGTGTGTGGTGTGTGGTGTGTGGTGTGTGGTGTGTGATGTGTGGTGCATGATGTGTGGTGTGTTGGTGTGTGGTGTGTTGGTGTGTGGTGCATGGTGTGTGATGTGTGGTGTGTGGTGTGTGGTGTGTGGTGTGTGGTGTGCTGGTGTGTGGTGCATGGTGTGTGGTGTGTTGGTGTGTGGTGTGTGGTGTGTGATGCATGGTGTGTGGTGTGTTGGTGTGTGATGTGTGGTGTGTGATGCGTGCGTGCGTATCGAGCTGTAGAATATGATTTGATCAGCGTTTACATGTTGTTTCCCAACAGGCCTGTTAATTTACATCCAGCACTCCCATAACACGTTCTGTAAGTGTGTCTATTGATTGCTCCATTTGCAAAGTGTGTGTGTGTGTGTGTTAATAGTTAGCAGGATATGGCTTGGTGCCACCTTATTCCTTTGGATAAATAAACCACATATGTTCCAGTGTTATGAATGTCCTTCTTACATGGAATAGAAATACAATACAACTTTACTATGGTTAGAACTGACATTTTTCTTCTGCCCCCCCCCCCCCACACACACAGACACAGACACACACAGACACACACACGGTCAGTAGCAGTGCAGCTCCCCTGGATGGAGAGACAGTTATAGTAAACCCAGAAACATCCTGTTTGCACCCCACAGCCACCTACCTCCTCTGCTGGATGCCGTGGTACTCTGAGCGTTTCTGCAGTCTCCAGGCCTCTCTCTCCTGGGAGGAGGAGTCACAGCTGTAGTAGTGCAGTAAGAAGGGCCACACCTCCCCGCGGATGGATGGGTCGACGCCCCCAAAGAAGATGGCCTGAGGGGGGGAAAGAGAGGACATGATCAGCCTGGGTAGTAGAAGTCTAGAATTTAACAATGTTAGCTACAGTAACTACACCAGGGTTCCCCAACTGGCGGCCCAGGGACGAATTTGGCCCGCTGGTGGTTTTATTTTTTTGTCATTTTCATTGTTGGACATAAGACTGTAAAAATACCAGGAAATCAGCCCCAAGTTATTTTAATTTAAGATATCTGTACACACACATACACACACACATAACTGGTGATTTGAACAATGACCGTTCCACATCTGCTGTGTATCTGAAGCTGCCCACTGACTCGGTCAGTCTTCCAAGGTCTTATCACAGCTACACACTCACCTTGCGTAGCTTGTACTCCTCCTCCACCTGTCCGTTGTGGTTGAGGTGTCGGAGCCAGGTGGTGACGTCCAGGCGGCGGTACAGACGTTCCTCTGGGTGGGTCTCAGCGGACGGCAGGGTGGGCCTCCGGATGGAGAACTGCATACATGACTTCTCATCCACTACCTGGAAAAGAGAGGGAGGAGAGAGAGAGCGAGATAGATGGGTGGGGGGCGGAGAGAGAGTGAGAGAGATGGGTAGGGGGCAGAGAGAGAAAGAGAGAGCAAGAGAGATGGGTGGGGGGCAGAGAGAGAACGAGATATATCAAAGAACTAGCCATTATGCTAACACTGAAATAACATATCTAGCCACAATAATAACGCCGAAGTAAGATGGTATCTAGCCACAATGCTACCATGTCTCACCTGGTCTTTGAGCTGGGTCTCTCTGCAGCACTTCCACTGTTGGAAGACCTCAGCCAGCTTGTCCAGACCTGTGTGGTGGAAGTGGAGGACCTTATACTGGCTCTCCCTGCTGGCGATCACCAGCTGACCACTGTTACACGCCTCATCACTGGAATCACAACATACCGTATGTCAAACATACAGAAACACTGGCTGAAAGAAATACACATACATTATTCCTGCACTGCTCAAACATGGCTTATAACATATACAGCAAACTCTCAGTTGGAGAAGAATTTCAGGGGAATTTCCTGGATTGTCAAATACAGTACTTTTCTACATACATATAGGCCTACTTTTTGAAGTGACTTCTTAATTTTTGTAATCGTTTGAGTTGGACTCATTGATAATCTTCCCCTTTACCCTCACAGGCAAAACAACACAACTGTACACAGGTGAGTTATTATGAGAGTAAAAGTCCGTTCCTGAGGTCATAAAGTATCCAGACAACATGACCCCCCGTGACCCCTGGCTGACCTGAAGAAGAGGCGGAGCGACCTCATATGCCCCAGGTCAACCCGGAACACTCCCCCCAGCTGCTCCAACGCCAGCACCTTCTGCTGCTCCTCCCACCGCATGCCCTGCGATTGGCTGTTGTTCTCATAGGGGGCGTGGCTGTCCAGGCTGGAGGCGGAGCTAGCCGAATGGGTCATGGACTCGTCGCACAGCTCCCTGAGAAAAGGAGGGGGGAGAAGTTGGAGTTGGTTGTAGGATCAGATTAATTTACACCCACCCGATGGTAACCATAACTATTAGTGGTAAATGCAAAACAGACCTTAGATCAGCGTCTAAGGGAAACTGATGGGACCGTGATTTTGGACAATCATTGCATTGCACACAAATGTCGTTCTAACAATACATAAGCCTAGATATCGCAAACAGGGTCCAGAGGGCTATGTACTGTCTGTGACTAGTGTTGAATATCAGGAGTCTATTTACTGCCTTGTTTTATGTCCTGGGATTGTGCTGGCTTAGACCAGGGGACAGAGAATGAGAAGAATGCATGGAGGTTACTGTGCAGGGAGGAACCTCACATGCCACACACACACACACACACACACACACACACACACACACACACACACACACACACACAGTGCATACAACAGAAACTGTGCACACAATACACACAAATCACAGCATCTGCCTTCCAATTTCCCCCGTCCTTCCCCCGTGGCCACTGTGTTTTTCCCGGCACCGTAACCCGAACTGGGAGTTCCAGACACACACACACACACACACATAAAACAACTGGGTAAGGGGGAAATCAAACACAACTAACAACCAAAACGTACCCCAAGCCATGTCTCGGAGTCTGAGAGCCAGACCTGAGAAGCACAGTGACGTATTAATTGCAAATGTGGCCAACTTTAAAAACAGGTCTAAGAAACACAAGTCAGTCATATGGAAAAACATTTACATTGAAATGCTCTTTCCTTGTATGCTGATGGAACAGTATTTCTCTAAGTCCATAATAAATACAAACAGCCTATTGGTCCCATGAGAGGAGCCAGAGCTGGTCAGTTTCAAACTAAATCAATGGCTGTGAATTGATCATGTCTCGGGTTGTCACATACCTGTATATGGGAAAGTAATATGTGAGATTGATAGAGACAGCAAGGTTTCCCCTCATTGGTCAGATTTACTGCCCTCTGGATCATGTATCACATGTATCACATCATAAACCAGGTCCCAGTTCTGAGTTCTGGGACACTACAAGAGAAGTGGGGGGATTCTGTCTGGCTCAATCTAAACCTAGTCATAGCAGACCTGGTTCAAATACTATTTGAAATCTTTCAAATAATTTGAGTGTTTACTTTAGCCTGTCTGGGGTGCTAAATGGGCGGTCTTTGCACGTTTGGGACTTGTCTATTGGATCCATTGCAACAGGAAAGCTCAATCAAGCCCAGCAAAAGCATTATAAATTATTTTTGTAAGTATTTGAACCCAGGTCTGAGTACTAGGCCTGTTGTATTACATTGAGGTGCTGACAGAACATACAGAAACCAAACGTCTCACACTTAATGGTCTGCTGTAATAACACCTGACAACATTTGATTGATTAAAACAGTCTCAATAAACAAATATTTAAACTGCGCCACATGCTAACTCTACCGTAACTCTCATAGGGATTTTGCTAAGCTAACAGTCTCTATGGTCTTTCCAGTTAACTAAGCAGCATTAACAGAAGGTGTTGAACATGGACCCGTTTTAAATGTTGTCTACTTAATCAATGAAGCGAAGCTAGCTTACGCTAACATAACAGTGGGTGCTTACGGAGAGGTTTTAAATGTAATCTACCTCATCAGTGGATCTCAATTAGCTAATGCTAAATGTTCACACTAACAGCTGATGCTGTTCTCTATAGCGACTACACTATAGCCTATGTATACAGTGTGTTATACACAGACTATACACTGAGTGTACAAAACATTAGGAACACCTGCTCTTTCCATGACATAGACTGAATCCAGGTGAAAGCCATGATCCCTTATTGATGTCACTTGTTAAATCCACTTCAATCAGTGTAGATGAAGGTTTTTAAGCCTTTAGACAACTGATACATGGATTGTGTATGTGTGCCATTCAGAGGGTGAATGGGCAAGACCAAATATTTAAGTGCCTTTGAACAGGGTATGGTAGTAGGTGCCAGGCGCACCGGTTTGTGTCAAGAACTGCAATGGTGTTGGGTTTTTCACACAACAGTTTCCGGTGTGTATCAAGAGTGGTCCACCACCCAAAGGAAATCCAGCCAACTTGACACAACTGTGGGAAGCATTGGCGTCAACATGGGCCAGCATCCCTGTGGAACGCTTTCGACACCTTGTAGAGTCAATGCCCCGACAAATTGAGTGTGGGTGCAACTCAATATTAGGAAGGTGTTCTTAATGTTTTGTACACTCAGTACATGTCAACAGCATGTTTTGATGGAAAAGCTGATTTAATGGCATGTCCCTCGTCAGGGGAGCTACAGCTACAAGCTGGGGTGAGACCAGACTGCCCACAGCACTCTGCACCCCACCTACGTGATGCTCTACCCTGGGGAAAGAGCTCTGGTGTCACCCTGAGAACCAGAGCCTGGGGCTAAACACCCACAGAGACCCACGGTCTCTAAACTCAATGAATAATGTAGCTGTTGAGCAAGTAGAAGAGACTAAACTTCTTGGTGTTCTATTAGATTGTAAAATGTCCTGGTCAAAGCATATTTATTCTATTGTTGTAAAGATGGGGAGAGGTCTGTCTGTGATAAAGAAATGCTCTGCTTTTTTAACATCACATGCAACCAAACTAGTCCTGCAGGCTCTGGTTTAGTCGCATCTTGACTATTGCCCAGTTGTATGGTCCGGTGCGACAAAACAAATACCTAGAAAAGCTGCAGCTGGCCCAGAACAGAGCAGCACGTCTGGCCCTCAAATGTACACGGATGGCCAATGTCAATAACATGCATATCAGTCTCTCCTGGCTCAGAGAGGAGGAGAGATTGACTGCATCACTGTCGATCGTTGTAAGAAATATTGATGTGTTGATAGCACCGAATCGTCTGTTCAGCCAGTTAACACAGCTCAAAAACCCAGTCCCCAAGTCAGAACAGAGGCTGGGAAAATGACTACATGGAATTTTCTTCTACCCTCAGGTAACTCAGGCAAGAAAAAAAATCTTTAAAAAGAAAACTGATAAAACACCTCAAGGAACAACGCGGACTGTGGAGACGCATACAAACACCGTTTTCTTTAGTCGTTTAAAATGTAGTTTTACATTTGTGTTGCTGTTCTTATCTATTAGTGTTCTGCATTTTGTAATGTTCTATGTTTTGTGTGCACCTCAGGAAGAATAGCTGCTGCTTTTAACAGCTAATGGGGATCTGAATAAAATGCATTCAACAAAAATAGAAAACGCAACATGCAACAATTTCTAAGATTTTAGTGAGTTACCGTTTATATCAGGAAATCAGTCAATTGAAATAAATTCATTAGGCCCTAATCTATGGATTTCACATGACTGGGAATACAGATATGCATCTGTTGGTCACAGATACCTTTAAAAAAAAAGGTAGGAGCGTGGATCAGAAAACCAGTCAGTATCAGGGGTGACCGCCATTTGCTTCATACAGCGCAACATATCTCCGTCGCATAGAGTTGATCAAGCTGTTGATTGTGGCCTGTGGAATGTTGTCCCACTCCTGTGCGAAGTTGCTGGATATTGGCGGGAACTGGAATAATATAATATAATATAATATGCCATTTAGCAGACGCTTTTATCCAAAGCGACTTACAGTCATGCGTGCATACATTTTTGTGTATGGGTGGTCCCGGGGATCGAACCCACTACCTTGGCGTTACAAGCGCCGTGCTCTACCAGCTGAGCTACAGAGGACCACCCATACACAAAAATGGAACATGGAACATGCTGTGGTACGCGTAGATCCAGAGAATCTACGCCAGAGAATCCCAAACATGCTCAGTGGGTGACATGTCTGAGTATGCAGGCCATGGAAGACATTTTCAGCTTCCAGGAATTGTGTACAGATCCTTGCGACATGGGGCCGTGCATTATCATGCTGAAACATGAGGTGATGGCGGTGGATGAATGGCAAGACAAGACAATGGCAAGACAATGGGCCTCAGGATCTCGTCATGGTATCACTGTGCATTTAAATTGCCATTGATAAATTGCAATTGTGTTTGTTGTCCGTAGCTTATAACCCCACCGCCACCATGGGGCACTCTGTTCACAACGTTGACATCAGCAAACTGCTCACCCAGTGGCCATCGAAGGTGAGCATTTGCCCACTGAAGTTGGTGACGACGCCGAACTACAGTGAGGACGATGAGCACGCAGATGAGCTTCCCTGAGAAGGTTTCTGACAGTTTGAGTAGAAATTATTTGGTTTCATCAGCTGTCCGGTGGCTGGTCTCAGGCAATCCCGCAAGTGAAGAAGCCGGATGTGGAGGTCCTGGGCTGGCGTGGTTACACATGGTCTGCTGTTGTGAGGCCGGTTGGACGTACTGCCAAAATGTTGGAGGCGGTTTATGGTAGAAATGAACATTAAATTCTCTAGCCACAGCTCTGGTGGACATTCCTGCAGTCAGCATGCCAATTGCACACTTGAGACATCTGTGGCGTTTTGTTGTGTGACAAAACTGCACATTTTAGAGTTGCCTTTTATTGTCCCCAGCACACGGTGCACCTGTGTAATAATCATGCTGTTTAATCAGCTTCTTGATATGCTACACCTGTCAGATGGGTGGATTATCTTGGCAAAGGAGAAATGCTCACTAACAGGGACCTAAACAAATTTGTGCACAAAAGTTGAGAGAAATAAGTATGGAACATTTCTGGGATCTTTTATTTCAGCTCATGAAACCAACACTTTACATGTTGCGTTAATATTTTTGTTCAGTATAAAACATCTAATCAAAACCCTGGGGAGGGTAGGGAGAGGAGGAGAGCTAAAACTAGGTATTCATGATAATTGAATTACCTATGTTTTGGATTCTAACCATTGTAAAGGGCAGCAAGAGGCCTTTAAGATATATTATGAATTTAAAAGTTTTAAAGATTAAGAAAAGTAATAGCAATTTTCTATAAACAGACACACTACATTCAGTGGTTTAGAATATTGTACTGGAGCAACTAATGGCTAAACCATATAGAGCAGAGTTTCAAAGGGGTGAAACACTAATAGCATTGTGAACACGTATGCGCGCATGCATGCACACACACACACTAGCTACAATACACAGTCTCTCTCACACACCAACATACTGTACTCTCTCGCTCTTTCTTACACACAGATTATTTCTCTCTGCATGATTCCTAGTGACATGTTTCCAGTCCCAGGCCCCTTAACAGTGTCAATTAAAGCTGAGAGCTGTGGTGTTCCAGAGGCAGGCCCGCACCAGACCACTCCTCTAATCCGCCCAGCACAACAACCCCAGGAGCAGGGAGGAATCAAAGAGAGTTTCACACAGACCCAAGGAGGGAGGAAGGGAGGGGGGGAGAAAGTACACGGAGCAAGATTAGCTTAAAGAGAAACATTAGCGAAGGAGAAAGAGATAGAGAGAGAGAGCGAGAGAGAGAGATCGAGAGAGAGCGAGAGAGAAAGGGGGAGGGAGAGGGGATGAAGAAAAGGTTAGAGGCAGTGCAAGAGAAAGCTGCCAAGTCACACACTAAATGGACACACACACGCACACACTTCAAACTCACTGATCCTGGGCTGTGTTTCTGGCCAAATACCTTTGTGTGGAAGCGACCTCTGAGGGATGTATAAAGGAGAATGGCCATAAGGTCAGTACAGCAACATGATAGTGGTTTAGTCCAGATGGTTTAGTTGGTTGGAGCAGAGTGTTGGCAACACCAAAGCTGTCGGTACAATTCCCGCATGGACCACATAATGAATATGCATGCTAACTGCTAACTAAGCTGCTTTAAATTGGATTGCATTTAGTGAAGCTTTCACAGCCCTTTCTCTCCCTACAGAGTGCACACATCCAGCCTTGGTAGGCCGTCATTGTAAATAAGAATTTGTTCTTGCCTAGTTAAATAAAGGGTAAATTATTTTTATTGCTGTGTAAAGTGTGAACCTCCCCCATTGACAGTAAAAGTACTCTTATCCTCTTCTCTGTGGCTCCACCATGTGGTAGGTTTGGCCTATTACAACTACCTTGATCTGGTGAGAAACATCCATGCTGTCTTGTTGTGAGGTCAGAAATTGGCATCTGGAGTGGGGGTTCAACATTATTCAAGTTTATACCCTTTAAACACATAAAACTGTTGCTGCTCTCTCTCGCTCTTGCTCTTTTTTCTAAACTCTTTTATAAAGTGGTGGGAAAACGATCAAATTGCCAGTTACTTAAAATAAGCATTGGACATTTACGCAAATGGGTTGCAGGTTCTTGTTTGCAATCAGGCAGTCATTTTCAAATATTTATTTAACAAGTTGGATGCTGCTCTACCCAAATAATTGGAAAAGCATTTCTCTTATGTGCTTATGCTTAAACCATTTCAATAGGTCTCCATTGCGAGATAAGACACCAATATTCAGCGTCTGAACTGAGAGAGACTGGATTCAATACATACATAAATTATAAATACCATGGAAACTACATCTCCTGTTTCCATTACTTCCCTGCATATCAATAGCTACCTCGCAGAGATAATTCACACAAAATCCAACTGACAATAACTCATTTTTTTCACTAAAACACCCTATTCCTATCGATGTCCAACACAAGTCACAAACAAATGCGTGCACACATAACAGACCTGCGTTCAAATACTGACATCTTTCAAATACTAGTATTTGCATTAACCTGCCTTTTTCTATTGATTCAATTAGAACATGCAAACTCAAATCAAGCCCAGATAAAGTATTTGAAATGATTTAAATTACAATTTCAACCCAGGTCTGTATCATCCACACACACAAACCCCTCCCCAGCTCACCTGCTCTCGTTGTCCAGGAACACAGAGCCGCTGCTCTCAAAGAGGGCCTCGCTGACGGGCGACAGGCAGAAGGGTGAGGAGAAGGTGTCCGAGTCGGAGCCCATGGTGCTGTCCCTGCTCACCTCGTCAGCCGACAGCTCACAGCACCCCTCATCCCCCTCATCCCCCCCAGGCTGGGGCTGCTGCTGTTGGGGAGGAGGGGGCTCTACGCTGGCCTCCAGACCCAGGCTCCCCCCATTCCCAGTTCCGTTCCCGATCCCCTCCTCCTCCTCCCGGTCCTCATCTTCCTCCTGGGCAGGAGGGTGTCGGGAGTGGGGCCTGCAGGTTGGGTTAACATTACAGTGTTACCATAAAATATAATTTTTTCAGATTATGAAATTCAGTTAGATAAAACCAGATGTAAATTAACCACCATCCCTAAACAGTGTTTACCTGTATTACAAAAGTTCAGGCTCAGTTGTCGGGATACAAGCAGTTATCACAATAAAACCAATTATTGCAATAAAACCTGTTATCACGATACAATACGTTTTCATGATAAAACCAGTTACTGCAATCAAATCTGTTATCGCGATACAAGCAGTTATTGCAATATCACCACATACAACTCCATTACGTTCCACTCTCCCCACTCTACCTGCGGGGCCAGCGCCGAGCGTTTCTGCGGACAGGTGAGCTCTCGGGGGTAATGTAGCGCAGGGCCTCCTCATCCTGTCTCTGGATGCGAGAGTTGGGAACCCAGGTCAGGATCAGAGTGGTGCCCAGGCTCTCATCCTTCTCCATGTGCACACACAGGTACCCTGAGGAGCGAAGGGAGGCATGAGGGAGAGGGAGAAACATGGCCGCAAACACACAGGAACACAGGAATGTGAACAAGAACACACACACACACACACACACACGCTCACCCTGATGAGATCATATCATCAGAGGATAGGAGACAGGTTGGGAAAGAGAGGAGGACACACACACACACACACACACACACACACACACACACGAAAACACAAGCACCGAGGTCACCTGAGAAGATCACATGTACATGTGGGTAGAGTTAAAGGGACTATGCATAAATAATTAACAGAGTAGCAGCAGCGTAAAAAGATGGGGTGGGGGGTGGGGGTGGGGGGGCAGTGCAAATAGTCCGGGTAGCCAGAACAAAACCTTCTTCCCAAGAACCAGAAGTCAGAATGACTCCAGATTTGGTACATCTATATATATCTGGAGTCAATCGGACTTATGGTTCAACCCTACTATATGACACACAGGGAAAGGAAGAGAAGAACAGCAGAGGAATGCTATAGTGATAGCTGGGGCCTGTTCAGGAGGATGTAATGTTACAGAACATTCAGATAGAAATGTATGGTGTAGAACAAATATGATTGTTTGTCAGGAAGAATAGGGAATCGTGTTAGCACTATTCATTACATTTCTGTGACGTTCAGAATAGTTCAGCTCACTGAATACACCCCAGGGTTGTATGCATTAGGCACCAAAAGCAAGAAAATGCACTGAAACAGGAAGGGACTGCATGAACTTGTCCGATAAAAAATCATATTTTCCGTTTTCCGTCGCTAAGATCTTCGCTACGGTGTGCCCTAATGTAGGGGACTCCTAGACAGCTATATACTGTACCTGGGTGGTGTTCGGGCAGGCCCGGCAGGGGCTCGGCAGGGTGCACACACACATTGTTCTTGGAGAAGATGATCTCTCCGTCCAAGCCGTTCCGCGACCCCGCCGACCCTGGGTTAAAGGTCAGGAGGTCTGAGGCCTTGGAGGAGGCGCGTCGCAGGAGCCGACCGAGAGACATCTACACTGACACCAGGACACTGCGCCCATCCTCTGGAGTAGGAGGAGGGGGAGAGGTGAGAGATGGGGAGAGAGGGGGACAGAGGGAGATGGGGGGAAAGAGGAAGGAGAGGGAAAGGAGAGGGTGGGAGAGGGACAGAATCAGGTCAGAATGGAGGAAGTGGGGCACTAGTGTTTTACAGCATAACATTTGCCTATTCAAAGTAACAAATCATATATACAGTATACACTGCCTTCGGAAAGTATTCAGACCCCTTAACTTTTTCAACATTTTGTTACGTTACAGCCTTATTCTAAAATTGATTAAATTGTTTTTTTCCCCTCATCAAGCGACACACAATACCCCTTAATGACAAAGCAAAAACAGGTTTTTAGAATTTTTTGCAAATTTATAAAAAAATCAAAAACAGAAATATCACATTTACATACGTTTTCAGACCCTTTACTCAGTACTTTGTTGAAGCACCTTTGGCCGCGATTACAGCCTCGAGTCTTCTTGGGTATGACGCTACAAGGTTGGTACACCTGTATTTGGGGAGTTTCTCCCATTCTTCTCTGCAGATCCTCTCAAGCTCTGTCAGGTTGGATGGGGAGCGTTGCTGCACAGCTATTTTCAGGTCTCTCCAGAGATGTTTGATCGGGTTCAAGCCCAGGCTCTGGCTGGGCCACTCAAGGACATTCAGAGACTTGTCCAGAAGCAACTCCAGCGTAGTCTTGGCTGTGTGCTTAGGGTCGTTGTCCTGTTGGAAGGTGAATCTTCGCCCCAGTCTGAGGTCCTGAGTGCTCTGGAGCAGGTTTTCAAATCAAATCAAATTTTATTGGCCACATGCGCCGAATACAACAGGTGCAGACATTACAGTGAAATGCTTACTTACAGCCCTTAACCAACAGTGCATTTATTTAATAAAAAAAGTTAAATAAAACAACAACAAAAAAGTGTTGAGAAAAAAAGAGCAGAAGTAAAATAAAATAACAGTAGGGAGGCTATATATACAGGGGGGTACCGGTGCAGAGTCAATGTGCGGGGGCACCGGCTAGTTGAGGTAGTTGAAGTAATATGTACATGTGGGTAGAGTTAAAGTGACTATGCATAAATAATTAACAGAGTAGCAGCAGCGTAAAAAGATGGGGTGGGGGGTGGGGGTGGGGGGGCAGTGCAAATAGTCCGGGTAGCCATGATTAGCTGTTCAGGAGTCTTATGGCTTGGGGGTAGAAGCTGTTGAGAAGTATATCAATTTACATAAGTAATCAGACCCTTTACTCAGTACTTGTTGAAGCACATTTGGCAGCGATTACAGCCTAGAGTCTTCTTGGGTATGACACTACAAGCTTGACACACCTGTATTTGGGGAGATTCTCCCATTCTTCTCTGCAGATCCTCTCAAGCTCTGTCAGGTTGGATGGTGAGCGTCGCTGCACAGCTATTTTCAGGTCTCTCCAGAGATGTTCGATAGGGTTCAAGTCCCGGCTCTGGCTGGGCCACTCAAGGACATTCAGAGACTTGTCCCGAAGCCACTCCTGCGTTGTCTTGGCTGTGTGCTTAGGGTCGTTGTCCTGTTGGAAGGTGAACCTTCGCTCCAGTCTGAGGTCCTGAGCAGATTCTGGAGAAGGTTTTCATCAAGGATCGCACTGTACTTTGCTCCGTTCATCTTTCCCTCGATCCTGACTAGTCTCCCAGTCCCTGCCACTGAAAAACATCCCCACAGCATGATGCTGCCACCACCATGCTTCACCGTAGGGATGGTGCCAGGTTTCCTCCAGACGTGACGCTTGGCATTCAGGCCAAAGAGTTCAATCTTGGTTTCATCAGACCAGAGAATCTTGTTTCTCATGGTCTGAGTCCTTTAGGTGCCTTTTGGCAAACTCCAAGCGGGCTGCCATGTGCCTTTTACTGCGGAGTGGCTTCCGTCTGGCCACTTTACCATAAAGGCCTGATTGGTGGAGTGCTGCAGAGATGGTTGTCCTTCTGGAAGGTTCTCCCATCTCCACAGAGGAACTCTGGAGCTCTGTCAGAGTGACCATCGGGTTCTTGGTTACCTCCCTGACCAAGGCCCTTCTCCCCCGATTGCTCAGTTTGGCCGGGCGGCCAGCTCTAGGAAGAGTCTTGGTGGTTCCAAACTTCATCCCTTCAAGAATGATGGAGTCCACGGAGTTCTTGGGGACCTTCAATGCTGCAGAAATGTTTTGGTACCCTTCCCCAGATCGGTGCTACGACACAATCCTGTCTCGAAGCTCTTAGGACAATTCCTTCGACCTCATGGCTCGGTTTTTGCTCCGACATGCACTGTCAAATGTGAGACCTTATATAGACAGGTGTGTGCCTGTTTTCACTTTGTCATTATGGGGTATTGTGTGTAGATTGATGAGGGGGAAGAAAACCTAATTTAATCCATTTTAGAATAAGGCTGTAACCTAACGAAATGTGGAAAAAGGGAAGGGGTCTGAATACTTGCTGAATGCACTTTAAATGACAGAGTGAAAAGAAGGATGCCTGTATAGAATAAAACATATTCCAAAACATGCATCCTGTTTACAATAAGGCACTAAATGAAAACTGCAGAAAATGTGGCAAAGAAATTAACTTTATGTCCTGAATGCAAAGCGTTATGTTTGGGGAAAATCCAACACAACCCATCAGTGAGTACCACTATTCATATTTTCAAGCATGGTGGTTGCCGCATCATTTTATTGGCATGCTTGCCATCGGCAAGGACTAGGGAGATTTTTTGTATTAAAAGAAACGGAATAGAGCTAAGCACAGGCAAAATCCAAGAGGAAAACCTGGTTCAGACTGATTTCCAACAGACACAGAGACAAATTCACCTTTCAGCAGGACAATATCCTAAAACACAAGGTCAAATATACACTGGAGTTGCTTACCAAGACGACATTGAATGTTCCGGAGTGGCCTAGTTACAGTTCTGACTCAAATCTACTTCAAAATATATGGCAAGAATTGAAAATGGGTGTTTAGCAATGATCAACAACCAACTTCACAGAGCTTGAATAATTTTTTAAAGAATAATGTGCAAATATTGTACAATCCAGGTGTGCAATGCTCTTAGAGACGTACCCAGAAAGACTCACAGCTGTATTCGCTGGCAAAGGTGATTCTAACATGTATTGACTCAGGGGTGTGAATACGTATGTATATGAGATATTTCTGTATTTAATTTTCATTCAAATTTGCTACCATTTCTAAAAACATGGTTTTCACTTTGTCATTATGGGGTATTGTGTGTAGATGGGTGAGACATTTCTTTTTAAATTCAGGCTGTAACACAACAACATGTGGAATAAATCAAGGGATATGAATACTTTCTGAAGCAACGTATATTATCGTTATACAACCATACATGGCAAAGCTAACTCTTTTACAGTTTCAGCTTTCATTTTAAGGCAGTGACAGATATTTGTACTTAAGTTACACTGTGATGTTTGTATAATATTAGTGTGTGTTCTTACCCCGATAAGTCAACCCTGGCATGCAACAAAAATTCACAGTTAGTGTTTTCCTATGCCACGTCAACTATCTTGACTCACACAATTGGCTCTGTTAGTGTAGGTGTGTGTGTGCAAGTGTGTGTCCCACCTTGAATAAACACACACACTACACACACCTGGTCACTCATTCCATGTGAAATCCTAGCCTGTTATTAGGAGCTAACAGATGTCAGCATCCATGGCTATTCTCAACATGTCACACAACTGTGCACTATGACTGGTCTCACGTGCCAGACTCATAGCTTTCACAGTGGCTGATGAAAGAGACTACACTATGACTGGTCTCACGTGCCAGACTCATAGCTTTCACAGTGGCTGATGAAAGAGACTACACTATGACTGGTCTCACGTGCCAGACTCATAGCTTTCACAGCGGCTGATGAAAGAGACTACACTATGACTGGTCTCACGTGCCAGACTCATAGCTTTCACAGTGGCTGATGAAAGAGACTACACTATGACTGGTCTCACGTGCCAGACTCATAGCTTTCACAGTGGCTGATGAAAGAGACTACACTATGACTGGTCTCACGTGCCAGACTCATAGCTTTCACAGTGGCTGATGAAAGAGACTACACTATGACTGGTCTCACGTGCCAGACTCATAGCTTTCACAGTGGCTGATGAAAGAGACTACACTATGACTGGTCTCACGTGCCAGACTCATAGCTTTCACAGTGGCTGATGAAAGAGACTACACTATGACTGTGAACAAAATCAGTTTGCTGTTCACTCCAGTCAACCTTTCTCCTATGACTGGAATTGGCCACTCTTTTGCTACTGGCATATCAGTGTTACTCCATACTGTGTACGTTCCTCTGTGAGACCCTATGATAATGTAGCCTAGTTCCCTATCACTACAGTCTATGAACAAGCTGACCTCTAAACACATTCCCAGTGCCCCACTACTCCTGAATGTGTGGAATGTTCCCTCCTTTTCCTCTTCCTCAGAACCCTGAGTCATGGCCTGTGACCCAAATGGCACCCTATCCCCTATATGGTGCACTACTTTTGTCCAGAGCCCTATGGGCCTAGGTCAAAAGTAGTGTGCTACATAGAGAATAGAGTGCCATTTGGGAGGTAGCCATGTTTACCTCCTCTGATTAACTCTATGCCCCACAACTTCCTGTTATCAGGGCTCCGGGGTGACGTTTCCCCTTGGTAAAGATCTAGGATCAGATTCCCCTCTCCCAATCCTAACCTTAACCATTTGTGGGGGAAATGCAAAACTGACCCAAGATCAGCATCTAGGGGTAACTTCACCCTTCTGCCTTATTAGGACTCGGACAGGAAGTCTTCTACCCCGGAATCCGGGCAAGGCCAGGGAGTATGTACTGTAGGCTGGTCCCAGATATGTGTGTGCCGCCTTGCCAACTGCTATGGTCTTTGAACTGACATTGATCATAGGAGTTGGCAGGACAGCACAAACAGACCGGGTACCAGGCTAGGGAGAGTGAGTGAGGTTCCTAGGAACGATCCTGATGTATAGACAGAGGGAGTTACCCATTGTTGCAAGGAATTTCCACAGAGGAAGACAATCAAAGGTATTGTATTCCGGAGCCATCGGTTTATTTTCTCTACTGAAGATATGGTTCATGAAAATATGGCAACAGAAAACCTCATGAAGAACGTTGTACTACACATTTATGCAACAAACGTATTTATTTGGCCTGGTAACACTTTACAATGATGAAGTTGCTCTCTTAGGCTACCTGTCTAAGAACACTGCATTTACACACTACACTTCAGTATTACAACCATCCTAAAACCACTCTGGCCATAGCGCTGAGCTGCTCACATGGACATTTGCATGGTAACTGCTTACAGAACAAAGCCAATCCATTGAATCGACTTGCAAATGAGCAGTAGTAAACCAGGCTGAACTCACTATACCAGATGTTCAGTGTCAACCATACCCCCCTGGACCTTCCATACCTCAACAGATTAAAGCTACATTTCATAGTCCATGTTTCTGCTTCTGGTCGCCCCAGACAACAGCTATCCCTAACCAGTTGATAGACAGTGATGATCTGCACCAAAACAGGGAAGTTAGAGGTTATTTGGTGGTAAAACAACAGCTATAACCAGTTCTCTGTGTGTGTCCATAGCCTGAGGTTATTCTGGTCAGTATGATCGCAGCAGGGTGAGAAGAGGTCAGAGTGTGATATGATTCCATATTCAGCATGTGACTAAGCAGGGAGCCTGACTGATATAGCACAATGCTCTCTCTCTCGCTCTCGCTCTCTCCTTCCCACCCACCCTCTCTCTCCTTCTTCCATGCTGTCAACACCTCAGTGTGTGAGTGTTCACACATTGCCTTGTCTCCTCCACTATAGCCTGTCACCTCACACTGGTCCTACTGTAGCATTCCAACAATGGAGACAGCTTTCCAGAGAACCTGTTACTCTCCTGTGAGTGTGAAGTCTGCATTCTGTCATTATTTTTTCTGTAGCCATTAATCTCATTTAGTATTTGTCTCCTTCTACCTTGCTGTATGTAGTTGTTTTGTTCAGAAAAACTTCAAACAAAACAGTCCTAAGGATTTTCTGAGAGAAAATGAAGATGTTCTGTTTCTGAGACTACTAAACCTTCCTCAATGAGAATACAGAGTGAGTGTATCACTACAGTAGCCCACTGTGTCCTGCCAGCCACAATGACTATAAAGGCAGAGGGTTCCAGTGCCTCAGATCAGTGGGTTCAAGTTCACGTCCGGGCCACTGTAATAAACTTGTCAGGCTGCTGACATTTGAATAGAGGAGGCTTCCATAATTAACTGCCTCTCCTGTTCATCTGGATTGTGACAACAAACCACTGCCTTGGGGGCAGCTAAAAGAGACTTTAAATAACCAGACTCTCTCAGTGAGTTGCAATCCCTCATGCAGACTAACTTCCATGAGCAAAGAGTCAATAGGCTATGTATCAGACACAGACAGAGCAATAAGTATTCTGTATACATTATGCCTAGTACAGTAGAGCTCGAATGGAAGTAGCCTAGGTAAGAAATATCGAATGGGAGCTGAAAATTGTTGGCTTAGCCCACCTTCCCAAATCACATTCACAAGGCATATGCCTATAATTTGACCCTGTTATAGCTTTAAACAGGTGGATATGAACTCAATGAGATAGCCATGTGGAAATCATTAGTAAATGCTCTCTCTATGCCAATGAATATAGCTGTAGGCTATCAATAGCCTACGCGACACAGTAACAGAGGAGTATCCTCAAGAGTGGCGTAACGCCCGTGATGACGAGGCTACATCAACTATTGACACATTGTATCAATGACAGGCAACATCCATTTGACAGGAGAGAGGATGGAACAGCGGCCCGGTCCTTCTTCCCCTGCCTCTTCGACATTGCCATCGGTTTGGCCGGGCAGGGATTTGATCTGTAGTTAAGCCTACCTTCACGAATAAATATTTTAGTTTAGCTGGCTGGCCTATGTCCTCAAATTGCTCCCCATCACATTCAGCGCACATCCCGACCAACCCCGCATAGTTCGGCAAAGGAATAGCCTAGCCTAGGAAATACCGGGGTCTTGTAGGATAGAAACCCCATAACCTTATCCATAATAAATGAGGTCATTTGATTCATTTTCGGTCATCGGTGAACACCTATGCGAGCAGGGGAATTAATTAATAAATGCACACTCAAAAACACAGGCGATGCAGTCTTGCTTTCTCACCCTCTGTCCCACCCGAGACTACTGTCTTTGCCGCTTATCCATTCCGAAGCGAAGCGGTGTTTATGGTGGTTGTATCCGAGTAGTTTGAGGTCACGTCTTCGGTATTTTGTTACGCGGTGTGCGTGTTTGTATCCGTGCGGTCTTTCTCTACCGCACGCCGAGCTGCTATCTTTCTCTAACCCAACCCCCAAATTCCTCTGCTTCCGGGATGGCAGACTGGATAAAGGCTGCTTCTGTGAAAGCACGGGCCAGTCAACTATTAGGATCACATTACATTTGGAAGTATTTTTGTTTTATTAGCAAAAGCAAATTATCCTCATCAACACATCAAAATGAGACATCTATGTAAGGCTAACCTTTTATCATAGTATGACGTTTTAGAGGTCAATGCCGAAAGCTTCACTGCAGTTGGCTGATCCCGAACTCACATGAGCATCATCAGGACCAGTGGAGCTGGAGTCGGAGCATCATGACGCGGATATGATATGTCCCGCTGGAACTCTTATTTATGGCAGGTTAAACCACTAGCAGCAAGGATAATGAGCAATCATTTAAACAATAAATAGCACATCTCAAAATGACTATTTCAAGACAAAGTATTTCGAGACCAATATTTTAAACAATAATTGATAACATAAGCTAGCATAACCCTACTACAGGTATGATATTTTGTGCAATTCATAATTGTTTACGATATGCAATTGTACACTTGTATTGAGCTTAACTGCACTGAGTTATAAGGCAGATGTTCACCAGATGGGAAGACTATGAAGTATATGAAGAAAGAGATAATTGACTGCACATTCAAACAGTGGTGACAGCTCACTAATAAGAGAACATGAGAAACAATGCTTAGCTTAGGAGAAACAAACCCAGAGCTATCTATTGCCTTTAATGGTAACAATATGGCAATATCACTAGAAGTAATTTGATAAGACTTAACACAGATCCTACCATCATACTGGAAGAGTACAGAATCGGCATATTCTGATCAATTTTAGATGTTAATTAATAAAAACATTTGTGTAGAGCCACTGCTAACTGTTATCATCAGGACAATCAATCAAACGCTATTTATAGAGAACATTTCTTACAGGGGATGCATTTCAAAAGTGCTTAACAAATAAAATAATAAAGGTTAGAAAGATTTACAATAAAACTTTTCTCAGAGAGACAAATTAAAATAGTAAAACAATAATACATTTCGGCCCAGTGTTCTAGAATGACCCCAATTCTCAATCTCTCACGACTGTCTCAGCATCTCACCTGAGACAATGTCATGTAATCACTCATCTGCAACAACAAAGAAATTGAGAAATATCTGATTGAGCTTTTGAAAAATGTATCATCGCCAATAACCCACACAGTTCACTCTGGTACTATTCACAGATTTTATTAAAAATACAGTTGAATATAAAAGCAATAAAAACCATGATTTCCAAAAATACTTCAGTGTAGTCCGTCCATTCATAAAACCCAGAAGTCTATTAGCGCAATTGCTTACACAGGGTAGCAGTGATGAAGGGGCAACTTTGGGTGGAGGTTCTTGTCAGAGATTTGCTAGGTCAGGAGTGCCAGAAGAACCTGAGAGGCTGTCTACTGGGTCACAGAGTCCATTGAGTCATTATGAGGTTCACTGAGTCACACGGTTCATAAGGCTCACTGGGTCATGAGGTCCACTGGACTTCAAACACCTCTGACATGGGCAGGGCCAGGCTGGTCACTGTCAGAACCTACAGACAGACAGACAGGATTATAAACAATATATATTATACTGTAGATTTCAATAGAATAAACAGGTAGGCAAGCAGAATTAGAATGTCTGTTCTACTATTTCTTAATTCTAAACTCTATAGAGGTAACTCAGCCAGCTACAGCTCACCTTGGTGTCAGTCCGATAAGAGAAATCCCTCACTTTCTTTCCGTTGGCCCATACATAGCGGGGTGGGGAGGGCACCCCGAACACCCGAACCCCTCCCAGCACCAGCCCGTCCAGGGCCCCGTTCTGATGCAGGGGGTCACTCACCACCTGGGACTGGATCAAATGAAAAACCGTATTGATCCCTACTGGCAAACACACACATGTACAGTGCATTCGGAAAGTATACAGACCCCTTGACTTTTTCCACATTTTGTTACGATACAGCCTTATTCAAAAATTGATTAAATTGTTTTTTTTTCCCTCCTCATCAATCTACACACAATACCCCTTAATGACAAAGCAAAAACAGTTTTCTTGAAACTTTTGCAAATTTATAAAAAAATCAAAAACAGAAATATCACATTTACATACGTTTTCAGACCCTTTACTCAGTACTTTGTTGAAGCACCTTTGGCCGCGATTACAGCCTCGAGTCTTCTTGGGTATGACGCTACAAGGTTGGTACACCTGTATTTGGGGAGTTTCTCCCATTCTTCTCTGCAGATCCTCTCAAGCTCTGTCAGGTTGGATGGGGAGCGTTGCTGCACAGCTATTTTCAGGTCTCTCCAGAGATGTTTGATCCGGTTCAAGCCCAGGCTCTGGCTGGGCCACTCAAGGACATTCAGAGACTTGTCCAGAAGCAACTCCAGCGTTGTCTTGGCTGTGTGCTTAGGGTCGTTGTCCTGTTGGAAGGTGAACCTTCGCCCCAGTCTGAGGTCCTGAGTGCTCTGGAGCAGGTTTTCAAATCAAATCACATTTTATTGGCCACATGCGCCGAATACAACAGGTGCAGACATTACAGTGAAATGCTTACTTACAGCCCTTAACCAACAGTGCATTTTTTTTTTTTAAGTTAAATAAAACAACAACAAAAAAGTGTTGAGAAAAAAAGAGCAGAAGTAAAATAAAATAACAGTAGGGAGGCTATATATACAGGGGGGTACCGGTGCAGAGTCAATGTGCGGGGGCACCGGCTAGTTGAGGTAGTTGAAGTAATATGTACATGTGGGTAGAGTTAAAGTGACTATGCATAAATAATTAACAGAGTAGCAGCAGCGTAAAAAGATGGGGTGTTAAATGACGTTAATGTGCCCTTGAGCAAGGCACTTAACCCTAATTGCTCCTGTAAGTCGCTCTGGATAAGAGCGTCTGCTAAATGACTAAAATGTAATGTAAAAATGGGTGGGGGGTGGGGGTGGGGGGGCAGTGCAAATAGTCCGGGTAGCCATGATTAGCTGTTCAGGAGTCTTATGGCTTGGGGGTAGAAGCTGTTGAGAAGTCTTTTGGACCTAGACTTGGCACTCCGGTACCACTTGCCGTGCGGTAGCAGAGAGAACAGTCTATGACTAGGGTGGCTGGAGTCTTTGACAATTTTGAGGGCCTTCCTCTGACACCGCCTGGTATAGAGGTCCTGGATGGCAGGAAGCTTGGCCCCAGTGATGTACTGGGCCATGCGCACTACCCTCTGTAGTGCCTTGCGGTCGGAGGCCAAGCAGTTGCCATACCAGGCGGTGATGCAACCAGTCAGAATGCTCTCGATGGTGCAGCTGTATAATTTTTTGAGGATCTGAGGACCCATGCCAAATATTTTCAGTCTCCTGAGGGGGAATAGGCTTTGTCGTGCCCTCTTCACGACTGTCTTGGTGTGTTTGGACCATGATAGTTCGTTGGTGATGTGGACACCAAGGAACTTGAAGCTCTCAACCTGTTCCACTACAGCCCCGTCGATGAGAATGGGGGCGTGCTCAGTCCTCTTTTTTTTCCTGTAGTCCACCATCATCTCCTTTGTCTTGGTCACGTTGAGGGAGAGGTTGTTATCCTGGCATCACACGGCCAGGTCTCTGACCTCCTCCCTATAGGCTGTCTCATCGTTGTCGGTGATCAGGCCTACCACTGTTGTGTCGTCGGCAAACTTAATGATGGTGTTGGGAGTCGTGCCTGGCCATGCAGTCATGGGTGAACAGGGAGTACAGGAGGGGAATGAGCACGCACCCCTGAGGGGCCCCTGTGTTGAGGATCAGTGTGGCAGATGTGTTGTTACCTACCCTTACCACCTGGGGGCGGCCCGTCAGGAAGTCCAGGATCCAGTTGCAGAGGGAGGTGCGCCCTGCGGCCTTGTGAATGTTGACCTGCTTAAAAGTCTTACTCACATCGGCTACGGAGAGCGTGATCACATAGTCATCCGGAACAACTGGTGCTCTCATGCATGCTTCAGTGTTGCTTGCCTCGAAGTGAGCATAGAAGTGGTTTAGCTCGTCTGGAAGTCTTGTGTCACTGGGCAGCTCGCGGCTGTGCTTCCCTTTGTAGTCTGTAATAGTTTTCAAGCCCTGCCACATCCGACGAGCGTCAGAGCCGGTGTAGTACGATTCAATCTTAGTCCTGTATTGACTCTTTGCCTGTTTGATGGTTCGTCGGAGGGCATAGCAAGATTTCTTATAAGCTTCCGGGTTAGAGTCCCGCTCCTTGAAAGCGGCAGCTCTACCCTTTAGCTCAGTGCGGATGTTTCCTGTAATCCATGGCTTCTGGTTGGGGTATGTACGTACGGTCACTGTGGGGACGACATCATCAATGCACTTATTGATGAAGCCAGTGACTGATGTGGTGTACTCCTCAATGCTATCTGAAGAATCCCGGAACATGTTCCAGTCTGTGCTAGCAAAACAGTCCTGTAGCTTAGCATCTGCGTCATCTGACCACTTCTTTTATTAACCGAGTCACTGGTGCTTCCCGCTTTAGTTTTTGCTTATAAGCAGGAATCAGGATGATAGAGTTATGGTCAGATTTGCCAAATGGAGGGCGAGGGAGAGCTTTGTATGCGTCTCTGTGTGTGGAGTAAAAGCGTTTTCCTGTTGACTTATGGCCTTATACAGCTCATTCAGTGCAATTTTAATGGCAGCATTGGTATGTGGTGGTAAATAGACAGCTATGAAAAATATAGATGAAAACTCTCTTGGTAAATAGTGTGGTCTACAGCTTATCATAAGATACTCTACCTCAGGCGAGCAAAACCTCGAGACTTCCTTAGTATTTGATTTTGTGCACCAGCTGTTGTTTACAAATATACACAGACCGCCACCCCTTGTTTTACCGGAGTCAGCCGTTCTATCCTGCCGAAGTAGCGTATAGCCCGCTAGCTGTATGTTGTCCATGTCGTCGTTCAGCCACAACTAGGTGAAACATAAGATATTACAGTTTTTAATGTCCCGTTGGTAGGATAACCATAATCTTAGGTCATCTCAAATGATTGAAGATTGGCTAATAGGATTGATGGGAGAGGCAGTTTACTCGCTCGCCGTCGGATCCTTACAAGGCACCCCGACCTACGTCCACGATATCTCCGTCTCTTCCTCATGCGAATGACGGGGATTTGGGCCTTGTCGGGTGTCTGTAGGATATCCTTCGCGGCTGCCTCGTTGTAGAAAAAATCTTTGTCCAATACGAGGTGAGTAATCGCTGTCCTGATATCCAGAAGCTCTTTTTGGTTATAAGAGACGATGGCAGAAACATTATGTACAAAATAAATTACAATTAACGCGGAAAAACACACATAATAGTACAATTGGTTAGAGGGCTGTAAAACGGCAGACATCTTCTCCGGCGCCATTTCATCAAGGATCTCTCTGTACTTTGCTCCGTTCATCTTTCCCTCGATCCCGACTAGTCTCCCAGTCCCTGCCGCTGAAAAACATCCCCACTGCATGATGCTGCCACCACCATGCTTCACCATAGGGATGGTGCCAGGTTTCCTCCAGACATGACACTTGGCATTCAGACCAAATAATTCAATCTTGGTTTCATCAGACCAGAGAATCTTGTTTCTCATGGTCTGAGAGTCGTTAGGTGCCTTTTGGCAAACTCCAACCGGGCTGTCATGTGCCTTTTACTGAGGAGTGGCTTCCGTCTGGCCACTCTACTATAAAGGCCTGATTTGTGGAGTGCTGCAGAGATGGTTGTCCTTCTGGAAGTTTCTCCCATCTCCACAGAGGAACTCTAGAGCTCTGGCAGAGTGACCATCGGGTTCTTGGTCACCTCCCTGACCAAGGCCCTTCTCCCCCGATTGCTCAGTTTGGCCGGGTGGCCAGCTCTAGGAAGAGTCTTGGTGGTTCCAAACTTCTTCTATTTAAGAATGATGGAGGCCACTGTATTCTTGGGGACCTTCAATGCTGCAGACATTTTTTGGTACCCTTCCCCAGATCTGTGCCTCGACACAATCCTGTCTTGGAGCTCTACGGACAATTCCTTCGACCTCATGGCTTGGTTTTTGCTCTGACATTCACTGTCAACTCTGGGACCTTATATAGACAGGTGTGTGCCTTTCCAAATCATGTCCAATCAATTGAATTTACCACAGGTGGACTCTAATTAAGTTGTAGAAACATCTCAAGGATGATCAATGGAAACAGGACGCACCTGAGCTCAACTTCGAGTCTCATAGCAAAGGGTCTGAATACTTATGTAAATAAGGTATTTCTGTTTTTTATTTTTAATAAATTAGCAGAAATATCTAAAAACCTGTTTTCGCTTCGTCATTATGGGGTATTGTGTGTAGATTGCTGCAGATGTTTTTTTATTTCATCCATTTTAGAATAAGGCTGTAATGTAACAAAATGTGGAAAAGGTCAAAGGGTTTGAATACTTTCCGAAGGCACTGTATAGTACCAGTATACATCAGACATTAACAGTTAGGCCTACTGTTCACAGGATGACAGGGGAAGAGTACATCTTCAATTTTGATTGGATTGGATCTGGATGTAAATCTTGCGAGCATTGCTAGAAACATACTGTACTGCAGAAACCAGAAGCCAAATCACCCTAGATAATTCCCTGATCTCCATTTAGGGCCCTACATTTTTCCTACCCAGATGGACCGAGAGAATGAAAAACAGCTTCTATCTCAAGGCCATCAGACTGTTAAATAGCCATCACTAGCACATTAGAGGCTGCTGCTGCCTATTGAAATCACTGGCCACTTTAAGAAGTGGAACACTAGTCACTTTAATAATGTTTACATATCTTGCACTACTCATCTCATATGTATATACTGCATTCTATTCTATAATATACTACTGTATCTTAGTCCATGCCGCTCTGTCATTGCTTGCCCATATATGTATATTTTCTTAAATTCCATTCCTTACTAGTTTTGTGTGTATTAGGTATATGTTGGGAAATTGTTAACATTTACATTTTAGTCATTTAGCAGACGCTCTTATTCAGAGCGACTTACAGTTCGATATTACTTGTTAGATATTACTGCACTGTCAGAGCTAGAAGCACAAGCATTTCGCTACACCCGCTATAACATCTGCTAAACACGTGTATGTGACAAATACAATTTGATTTGATGTCATGAAGTACCTTGAAGTAGGACACACAAAAGGTGTGATGGGTCCGCACTCAAAAAGATGTCGCATAAAGCTTACTTCATTTTTCTTATTTTCACTACATCAGGGTTGTGTGATCAGGAAAAACTCAGGACCCTATGCGACCTCTACATCTCCTACCTGTCCTGCGATGAAGATAACATAGGAGTAGTCTCCTCTCTGGAAGGTGTCCAGACTGTCCCCGTCGTCCCAGAACAGGTCACCCCAGGCCCAGCCCCCAGCAGACAGCGCCACCGTCAGGAGGAAAGGGTTACTGCGAGAAGCTGAGGTGGTCAGGGCTGGCTCCTGTATCTCAGTTAGAAGGTATTTTGAGGGTATTTTTCATTGAAATATATAATATAATTACTGATTAAGACAGGCAACAGGCTTTACACAGAAACCTGACACAAGCTCCAAAAGATCATAGTCAGATTAGTACGCAGAGAGTATTTCATTTTAGGTTTTATCACACAGTTTCACAAAGGAATTCTGTGTCTCTTGTTCTATGACAAATAACTTTAATTGATTTCATGATATGAGAGTTTGGCAGCTCATTCATCTCCTCCACCATCAGTGTGTAACAACAACAGTATGGGCCTAAGATGAAGCTTTGTCACACAATGAAACAACAGCCAACCAAACTCTATTGTGTACAGAGGACACACACACCTGCTGTGGGATGATGTGTCCCTCTCTCACATGGACGTTGATGGTGTCCAGAGGGGCTGGGAGGAGCAGGTACTGACCCTTACTGTAGAACGGCTGGCCCTAGGGAGGGAGGGATGAAAAGAGAGAGAGAGAGCGAGAGAGAGAGATGCCCATTGGAATATGGTTATAGTAGACACAGTACTACAGTATTACACATCTTTGCCTGGTCCTAACGTAAGCCTACAAGACTCTAAGAAAGGCTCACATATTTTTTTATCGGTTTATGTCTGTTAGCGACAGAAAATATGGGCTAGGTCTCCTAGGAATCCCTTTAAGCAGTTGTGAACGAATAGCAGTGACAGTATGAAAGGCCTATACAAATACACTGAGTGTACAAAACATTAGGAACACCTGCTCTTTCCATGCCATAGACTTAAATATTTAAGTGCCTTTGAACGGGGTATGGTAGTAGGTTCCAGGCGCACCAGGTTGTGTCAAGAACTGCAACGCTGCTGGGCTTTCAACAGTTTCCTGTGTGTATCAAGAATGGTCCACCACCCAAAGGACATCCAGCCAACTTGACATAACTGTGGGAAGCATTGGAGTCAACATGGGCAAGCATCCCTGTGGAACACTTTTGACACCTTGTAGGAGACGAATTGAGGCTGTTCTGAGGGCAAAAGGGTGAAGTGCAACTCAATATTAGGAAGTTGTTCGTAATGTTTTGTACACTTAGTGTATAACTGTATTGAATGGAGGAGCTGTTTACATTGTGCAGACTGTACCAAGTCCCCGGGGGTTGGTAGGCAGCCAGCTCCACTGCCCCCTGCTCTAACACCGGGCTGACGAGCAGAGAACTTACCCACAGGAACTGTCTGTCAATGGTGTGGCAGTTAGGGTCCGAGGGGAACCTGGGAGAGATGGACAGAGAGGGAGGGAGGGGCAGAAAACAGTTTCAACATAGTAAATAAGAGTGTAAATAAGAGTGTTACAATAGTGTCCAAATATTGGAGAGAGAGAGAGAGAGAGAGAGAGAGAGGAGAAGGGAAGATTGGAGTGGACAATGGCAATTGAGAGGAGAAGAGAGGAGGAGTAGAGGGACGTACTGGAGGAAGAGAGGCGTGGCCACAGTGTCTGCGGAGGTGTGTGCGTGGTAGAAGAGTGTGTAGAGGAACGGCAGGAGAGAGTAACGCAACGTCACCGCGCTACGCATAGCCGCCTGGGCCTCCTGCCCAAACACATAGGGCTCCTGGGGCTACACACACACAGAGCTAGAGATACCTCCATTCATAATACATGAGACCCATGGACTGTTACATAGAGACAGTGAAAAGACATTAGCAGTTCAGGAAAACATTGTGGTATATTCCTATCCAACTAAGTTAACTGTAAAGACCATACAACCTGGCTTGCGTGCCACCACCCACCCACACAATGATAGCACAACTCACAGCATTGGGCTTGTCGTTGTGGTTCCTCATGAAGGGGTAGAAGGCTCCAAGCTGGGTCCAGCGTACACACACCTCCTCTGTGGTGTCCCCCCCCGAACCCACACACATCCGCCCCCGCCAGGGGCACCCTGAACAGGCCAAACAGCAGCACCGCTGGGGGGGTGGAGGGACGGACGGATATTGGCCATATACATTCACTTTATTCATTATTTAACTTTGATGTCAGGCAGTCAGAGGCATCTCTCTGTACTTGCTAGCTACATCCAGTCAAATAAAAAGTAGGCGGTTCCATTACAAGTCTGAGAGAGAGAGAGTCTATTCAAACCCCTCATTCAAGTCCATAGTTAACTACCACTGAAAAGGCTCCAACTTTCAACTGAGGACAATAGAGGAGACAACAAACTGCTGAGTAAGAGCACACTGCAACGTGTACTGTCTGGATGGTGCATCGGTACCATTAGTCCTCTGATGGCTAAAACACACATTCAGGGCTTGTGAATGGCTTTGGGAATCTGGTTGAGAATGGAAATGGCTTGTAATGGAGATGGAAATGTTGGGATGTCTTTCCCCTCACCAGGGATGGAGTATCTGAGCTGCTCCCAGTCGCTCCTCACATCTCCCGTCCAGACTCCGGAGAAACGGCCGATGCCAGGGAAGGAGGAGCGGGACAGCATGAAGGGTCGCGACCCCCGGTCCTTCACCAGGGCACTGAGAGGGTCAAAGGCCAAAGATGGGAGGTCATGTCATACAGTCTTAACCCAAGGTACAACATAGTTTCAACATTGATTCGACACTTCTGCTATAATTGATCTTCCAACTACAGTTACAAAGGTGGCAAATTTGTAATCTAGACAAGGTAAATTAAATTAAAACAACCTGAAGTAAATGTGACAACATAGTTTTAGGATAAGTTGTGACACTGATCCCAGTAGTGCTGTGTCTGACCTGTGGGTGGCGCTAGCCTCCGTCAGCCCATAGAGGTTATGCAGGTTGTAGTGAGTGGACAGGTTCTGTTGAGCTGACATGCAGAGAGTACCAGTGTTCAGCTGTCCTCCAACCAACCCTGTATGTGTGTGTATGGAGACAGAATTCATGAAAATGAATGATTGAATTCACTAAATTCCTCAATTTATTTTATATTGACAGGAAACTATTCAGCTGCAGTATACTCACGTGGCACGTAAAGGGGGCTCTCCAAATCACTGTCAGGACACCCCTCCATAGAGCCCTGCACAAAACTGTCTGGTTCATTTATATCCTGAGAACAGAGCGACGAGAGAAAGAGTGTGCTGGATGCTGAGTAGCATTGACACAGCCTGGATGATGCAAGCTTGTTAGTGCAAATATAGAATAGAATAGGGGATGATTTCAGCCCTCTACAAGACATTTCTATCTGCGACACTCACAATCCACAGGCCATCCAGGGGGACTCTGGAGTGGAACTCCCGAATGCAGTCCTCCACAGGCCATTCAGGGGGACTCTGGAGTGGAACTCCCGGATGCAGTCCTCCCACCAGCTCTGTGTCTCTGGGTTGGTGAAGTCAGGGAACGCTGTCGGACCAGGCCACACCTGGACACAGAGGAAGAAGATTGAGGAACCGAACATGCACATCTTTCCACACAACACACACGCCTGCATGCACACACACACACACACAGCTTCAAGAGGAAGTTTTGTTTAGAGTAACCTTGCTTTTCAGCGGACACATTACTTGAATACACAATGGACATACACAATGTTTTCAAGCCGATCAAAAATATGTTATTTCCCAACTATTCAGAGTATATGTAGCCCAGTTTACACTGGGTCTCGAAATAGAGGAGAAGTGAGAGTTTTAGGTCTGACCTTCCCTATGAGTGTCTGTCCTGTAGAGTTCCTGATGAAGACCCCTCTCCGCTGACCCTCATCAAAGGGTGGGTAAGTACCAGGGGGGCTGGTGCTGCTGATCCCAGGGTCCTGGGAAAATACAATTACAGTAATGCTTTTGCTGCCATCTTGTGGATTGAGAAGGAAGGTTCCTTAACTGGCTCCCTTCTATCAGGGTTAGACATTTTAGATGTACCTTCCAATATTGCACTCATTCAACAATTTAATCACAATGCAGATTGTTATTTAGAATAAAAAATTACATTGAAGTACTATTTCAATCTAATATTAGTGTGCCTATGTGTCCCAAATGTTGTGAGGGTTGAGGCCTCTCTCTTACCAGGATGAGAATGTACTTCATGCCCTTCTGATGGAACTCCTTCACCATGTCTGGCAGGTCCACGAAGCGCTGGGGGTCAAAGGTGAACACCCGACGCTTGTCTGCGTAATCCAGGTCATTCCACTGCACGTCCTGACCAAAAACAAAAGCAGTTGAACTAAAGAATGCAGTGAATGTTCTCCAAGAATTGTGAACCCTCAGTGGTATGATAATACTGTACTTGAGAACGCAAACATCCAATTAGCATTAGAATGGAGAAAACCCATTGTAGCATGATAATGCTAACAATTCAATGTTAGCATTATCCAATAGCTGTCAACCCAAGTGATAATACTGTACTGCAATATAAGTGTTTCCACCAGCATCTTTACCAAGGGAAAGTTGGCATTGTGCATGCGTCGCACCACCTCTCGGGTTGCGTTGGTGGACCGGTATCCCCAGCGACACAGGTGGAACCCCAGTGACCAATAAGGAGGCATCATAGGGTACCCTGGGGGAAGACGACGGGGTAGACATTAGCTACAGTGGGGGGAAAAAGTATTTAGTCAGGCACCAATTGTGCAAGTTCTCCCACTTAAAAAGATGAGAGAGGCCTGTAATTTTCATCATAGGTACACGTCAACTATGACAGACAAATTGAGAAAAAAAAATCCAGAAAATCACATTATAGGATTTTTTTTGAATATATTTGTAAATGATGGTGGAAAATAACTATTTGGTCACCTACAAACAAGCAAGATTTCTGGCTCTCACAGACCTGTAACTTCTTCTTTAAGAGGCTCCTCTGTCCTCCACTCGTTACCTGTATAAATGGCACCTGTTTGAACTTGTTATCAGTATAAAAGACACCTGTCCACAACCTCAAACAGTCACACTCCAAACTCCACTATGGCCAAGACCAAAGAGCTGTCAAAGGACACCAGAAACAAAATTGTAGACCTGCACCAGGCTGGGAAGACTGAATCTGCAATAGGTAAGCAGCTTGGTTTGAAGAAATCAACTGTGGGAGCAATTACTAGGAAATGGAAGACATACAAGACCACTGATAATCTCCCGCGATCTGGGGCTCCACGCAAGATCTCACCCCGTGCAGATCTCCTCTAGAGCAGTGATGTTTTGGGGCTGTCGCTGGGCAACACGGACTTTCAACTCCCTCCAAAGATTTTCTATGGGGTTGAGATCTGGAGACTGGCTAGGCCACTACAGGACCTTGAAATGCTTCTTACGAAGCCACTCCTTCGTTGCCCGGGCGGTGTGTTTGGGATCATTGTCATGCTGAAAGACCCAGCCACGTTTCATCTTCAATGCCCTTGCTGATGGAAGGAGGTTTTCACTCAAAATCTCACGATACATGGCCCCATTCATTCTTTCCTTTACACGGATCAGTCGTCCTGGTCCCTTTGCAGAAAAACAGCCCCAAAGCATGATGTTTCCACCCCCATGCTTCACAGTAGGTATGGTGTTCTTTGGATGCAACTCAGCATTCTTTGTCCTCCAAACACGACGAGTTGAGTTTTTACCAAAAGGTTCTATTTTGGTTTCATCTGACCATATGACATTCTCCCAATCCTCTTCTGGATCATCCAAATGCACTCTAGCAAACTTCAGACGGGCCTGGACATGTACTGGCTTAAGCAGGGGGACACGTCTGGCACTGCAGGATTTGAGTCCCTGGCGGCGTAGTGTGTTACTGATGGTAGGCTTTGTTACTTTGGTCCCAGCTCTCTGCAGGTCATTCACTAGGTCCCCCCATGTGGTTCTGGGATTTTTGCTCACCGTTCTTGTGATCATTTTGACCCCACAGGGTGAGATCTTGCGTGGAGCCCCAGATCGAGGGAGATTATCAGTGGTCTTGTATGTCTTCCATTTCCTAATAATTGCTCCCACAATTGATTTCTTCAAACCAAGCTGCTTACCTATTGCAGATTTAGTCTTCCCAGCCTGGTGCAGGTCTACAATTTTGTTTCTGGTGTCCTTTGACAGCTCTTTGGTCTTGGCCATAGTGGAGTTTGGAGTGTGACTGTTTGAGGTTGTGGACAGGTGTCTTTTATACTGATAACAAGTTCAAACAGGTGCCATTAATACAGGTAACGAGTGGAGGACAGAGGAGCCTCTTAAAAAAGAAGTTACAGGTCTGTGAGAGCCAGAAATCTTGCTTGTTTGTAGGTGACCAAATACTTATTTTCCACCATAATTTGCAAATAAATTCATAAAAAATCCTACAATGTGATTTTCTGGATTTTTTTTTCTCAATTTGTCTGTCATATTTGATGACAGACAAATGGAATTTTCCCCCACTGTAAGTGAAAGGAGATGAAGGAAAGGAGATGAGGGAGCATGTTCAGACTACTAGGACACTAAGACACAGACAGACACTATCCTTTCCTTAGCTATTACCCAAAAGGAATTAGTTGTGACCCACCAGTGGCCCTTCCCACCATAGAAACACTGGGATAGGAGACAAGAAAAGGATATTCAGTGACAGGAAGTTACACCTAAAGGTCAAAGGTCATATACAACCATACCTATAACCTGGAGGTACTGTCTGACAACACTCTGAGGGTCAGGGCCCAGGAAGATGTACAGGTCCAGGATTCCTCCCACAGCCACCCAGGTCAGAGCAGGGCTAGGCTGCAGGACCACCTCTAGAGAGAGAAGGAGAGGTCAAACTCGGCTCAATCATTTACACCTGTATCCTGATACAGTAGAAGTACTGTGCCATGTAAACACAAAAAAAGACTGACTGCCGACATTCTGGGCAGAGCTGCTAAGTAGCATGGCCGACAGCCATGGTGGTCTGCTCGAGGCTAAATACCCATTATATTGTCAGATCGTCAAAAGAGCGATTACAAAATCTACTAGCTCAAACCAAAGCTTTCCTATTAGAACAAAACATTTCAGCTTTTGGATATGGTACATGGAGCAACATGCTTTTTTACCCATGGCATTGCTGTTGAGCAGGAAGACCCCATGAGCCTTTCCATCCCCCTCCTGCACCATGTAGAACGGATGGGAGCCATACAGGTTGGCATCGCCCTGCATGGTGAATAAAGAAGACACTTCTGACTTACCACTCCTGATCATGATTTAAAAAGGAAGCAAATTAATGATGACGACGAAGATGAAGATGATGATAATGACGTCAGACTCACATGGGGCGCCATGTCCCTGTTCCAGAGGGTGAGGGAGGTCCAATTGAGGTCCAGGCTGAGGGGGGTGTATTGTTCCCCCAGCCCAGACATCAGTGAGGAGGCCAGGGAGGTAGACAGCTGCAGGTACTGGTCAGCATACAGCAGCGGGGCCACCGTGGTGTTCACACTGACAGACAGAGGACAGCGGTGTCATGCTTATGACAGTTGTAAGTAGGGACAGGGACATCTTACGTCATGCTTATGACAGTTGTAAGTAGGGACAGGGACATCTTACGTCATGCTTATGACAGTTGTAAGTAGGGACAGGGACATCTTACGTCATGCTTATGACAGTTGTAAGTAGGGACAGATGCGTCCTATGTCATGCTTATGGGTGTTATACTGCAGGCCAATTTACCCTTTGGGGTCGATAAAAACAATCCTTATCTTATGGGTTAGGCCTATGACATGGTTACAACAGTTTTATGTCAGGTTTATGAGATCTGATCAATGAACCAGTGCCAGACATACAGTCCCAGTCAAACGTTTGGACACACCTACTCATTCAAGGGTTTTTATTTATTTTTACTATTTTCTACATTGTAGAATAATAGTGAAGACATCAAAATTATGAAATAACACATACGGAATCATGTAATAACCAAAAAAGTGTTAAACAAATCAAAATATATTTTATATTTAAGATTCTTCAAAGTAGCCACCCTTTGCCTTGATGACAGCTTTGCACACTCTTGGCATTCTCTCAAACAGCTTCATGAGGTAGTCACCTGGAATGCATTTCAATTAACAGGTGTGCCTTCTTAAAAGTTAATTTGTGGAATTTCTTTCCTTCTTAATGTGATTGAGCCAATCAGTTGTGCTGTGACAAGGTAGGGGTGGTATACAGAATATAGCCCTATTTGGTAAAAGACCAAGTCCATATTATGGCAGGAACAGCTCAAATAAGCAAAGCGAAACGACAGTCCATCATTACTTTAAGACATGAAGGTCAGTCAATCCGGAACATTTCAAGAACTTTGAAAGTTTCTTCAAGTGCAGTCGCAAAAAACATCAAGCGCAATGATTAAACTGGCTCTCATGAGAACCGCCACAGGAAAGGAAGACCCAGAGTTGCCTCTGCTGCAGAGGATAAGTTCATTAGAGTTAACTGCACCTCAGATTGCAGCCCAAATAAATGCTTCACAGAGTTCAAGTAACAGACACATCTCAACATCAACTGTTCAGAGGAGACTGCGTGAATCAGTCCTTCATGGTCGAATTGCTGCAAAAAAAACACTACTAAAGGACACCAATAAGAAGAAGAGACTTGCTTTGGCCAAGAAACACGAGCAATGGACATTAGACCGGTAGAAATCTGTCCTTTGGTCTGATGAGTCCAAATTGTTTTATGTCAGGTTTAGGAGATCTGATCAAAGGAGATCTGATCAATGAACCATCCCATCTGGTTTGCGCTTAGTGGGACTATCATTTGTTTTTCAACAGGACGATGACCCAAAACACACCTCCAGGCTGTGTAAGGGCTATTTGACCAAGGAGAGTGATGGAGTGCTACATCATATGACCTGGCCTCCACAATCACCCGACCTCAACCCAATTGAGATGGTTTGGGTAGAGTTAGACCGCAGAGTGAAGGAAAAGCAGCCAACAAGTGCTCTGCATATGTGGGAACTCCTTCAAGACTGTTGGAAAGCATTCCTCATGAAGCTGGTTGCCAAGAGTGTGCAAAGCTGTCATCAAGGCAAAGGGTGGCTACTTTGAAGAATCTCAAATATAAAATATATTTTGATTTGTTTACCACTTTTTTGGTTACTACATGATTCCATATGTGTTATTTCATAGTTTTGAGGTCTTCACTATTATTCTACAATGTAGAAAATAGTAAAAATTAAGAAAAACCCTTGAATGAATAGGTGTGTAAAACCTTTCGACTGGTACTGTATAAGCAGACATAAAGACCAACTGACAATGAATACTCACAGGACACGGCTGTTGGATTTCCGGCACACTATGAACCCAAAAGGGTCAGGTTGAAACTCAATGACATAGAGGTGGTCCTGGGTTTGAGCGTTACCTCTGGACGGGGAAGTGGATAGGGGAACTTCATATCGCTGGGACGATAGATCCTTCAACTGTAGGGAGAAGAAACATGTTGTTATGACTCTTACACAATAATATGGTCTGAGGAGAATTACTTCTCGGTGATGAGTGATTGGTTATAGTAAAATTGATGAAAAAGTAATGAGATAAAACATTTAGTAAATACTGTATGCCCTTTTCAGAGGCAACACTTTTAAAAGCAATGTTATAGACAAAGACAATGGAAACCAAACCCTTTATCTCGGCAGGAAATATACAAGTGGTTATACATCCACAGAGACGAACCATGAGGTGCAGTCGGCCTGTCTCATCCAGGACCTCCAACTGGAGTGTAGAGATATCCCGGGGCAGGTAGGAGGGAGTGGGCCTCGTGAGGGTGGCAGCCTGGCCCCTGGAAGTGGGGGTGAGGGGCCCGATCCTGTACCCGCTGTATGACGGGGGGTAGAAGCACCACGGGGGTCCTCCAGAGTGGCCTTGTGGTAGGGGGGCATAGCAGCACCCTCTCCCCTGACACTCTGTCTGGCTCAGAACTCGGTCCCGGGCACAGTCAAAGCGGCTCTCATGGGCTACCGTCCTACACTCAGCCTCTCTGGGACCACTGGAGCTGGCTGGGTGGGGGACTTCCCACAGCAATCTGTGGCTGGGGGCAAGATGGGAGCTAACCCTCTGGAGGTTCACTATATCCTCCCTCTCAATGGCCTGTCTTGTTGCTGGATCCTGCTCTAAACCATGTCTTACTGATAGGTGTATTGGTGTCTCATCTGGTTGTTGTTTGCTAGTTAACTTTATCAGTGAGACCTTTTGGTCAGACAGGTAGCTAAGGTGTAAACATGTTATCAAGGCCATGGTGAGCAGGGCAGAGAGAGACAGGGCAGACAGACAACTAGACAAACCCATGTCCTGTGTCGAGTTGGGAAATCTGGGAGGTGGTGGGGCAAAACTGTCTCCAAATGCTGACGAGCAAATGAAAATGATATGAAACGGTAGCCTAAGATAATTGGCAACTATGGACGCACTACAACAAATTGTGGACCTACCACTTCCGATAGATGTTATATGTCAGCTGACAGATGTACAAAGTCTAACGTTACACATATAAACAAGACAAGGAGTGTGCCAGCTAACGTTAGCTAGAACAGACTGTAGCTAGAATTGTCTGCATAGTGCATACATAGCTAAATGTTAGCAAGAGATATTAGAAAGCCGGTGAAAATTAGGAGATTAAATGTACGCATTTTCCCCAGTACTTACTCCAGGGCAGGCCACATAAAATTAATTGAATGTCGCTTCGCTTGCGCACGCACGTGAAAAGTTGTTGTTGAACTGGACTGAGCGATTTCGACGGCATGTCGCTAGGGACAAACTGGGCGCAGTTTACAGTGGATGTAGCCTATACTTCGATTCCTTGAGTGCATTTATCTAAAGTAGGGTGTTGTATGTTAACTAGTGAGCGGTACCGGAGCACCAAGTCTAGTTCCAAAAGGCTTCTTAACAGCTTCTACCCCCAAGCCATAAGACTCCTGAACAGCTTCTACCTCCAAGCCATAAAACTCCTGAACAGCTAATCATGGCTACCCGGACTATTTGTGCATAGTCACTTTAACTCTACCCACATGTACATACTACCTCAATTACCTCGACTAACCGGTGCCCCCGCACATTTACTCTGTACCGGTACCCCCTGTATATAACCTCCATACTGTTATGTTATTTTACTGCTGCTCTTTAATTATTTGCTTTTTTTATTTTTTTCTTAAACTGCATTGTTGGTGTGGTATCGCGTCGAATGCTGGTGGGTATTGCTGTCAATCAAAGAATCCACTTAAGCTGCACCGTGTTTTAGAGGCTTTTATTAATATCACGAGGTTACAGCATAAGTTACAGACACGCGAAGTCTGGAGAAGCAGTCCCAAATGAATCTCAATGCTTTCTGACCCTCCTTCGTTTTTCCCCCTACTTATAAACAATGCAAAAAGATGCTCCCTCTTCTGGCCAATCACCAGTCTCCCCTGCCTACAACACACTTCCTGTCTGTTGTATGTGGCGTTACACTAAAACATTCCCTCTTGATACTAAAATCAACATTCTTTCAGTTCCACTTAAAAAACATTTAACAAAGACATAATCCCAATACATGACATATCCCCCCTTCGAGACGAACAGTCTCGAAAACAAACAGAATAGGATTATGACAAGTAACAATTTATCTTATTGAGTATCTTTAACATTAAACCAAAAACATTCTCCTCTAGAGTGTAAATACCTTTCTATGAAATATGAACAACTGTTTATGAAGTGTGAATACATTACTATGACATATGAACAAATCTTTATGGAGTGTAAGAGCGAAAAACTGTCCGGCAGCCATCTTTTCAGATATCCATCCATCAATCAAGACAGTAAAATTCTCTCACGGTCCCTCTGCCCCAGGCAACCACCTCGGTACTCCTGATAAACTCATAAACCATGTAAATGCATTTGAAACTATGATGCAATTAAATACACATGTAAGCCCCTGCAAACAAAATCCTATCCAAAAAATATCCACTCTAAGGCTGGTCAACCCATTGGACCCTAAAGTGGAACTCTCCCTGCCTAAATTCCCTGTCCCTAATCATTCACGAAATAAACAAAAACATCTAAGATCCTCACATGTATTCAATAACATCAAACATCATTCTACAAAAATTAATACCTAAGAATATGACACAATTATGTATTACACATCAACTATGTCTATATTTCATTGCAGACACTGGAATGTAGTCCACTACACTTCATCTCCCCGTAGTCTCGACTTCCAATGGCTTTGTTGATGATGGAATCGGCCACACCCTCCTTGTTTCATCTCCTCCAGTCATACTGTCCCTTAGTATTTCAATCTCCATATGTTCCCCAAATGCTTCTGGAAGAAAAGGAAAAACCCAACAGTATCTTTTGCAAAACAACACTTTCAAATTAAACATCAATATCAACTAAGAATATAAAAATGATATATAAATGATATCAACTAAGAATATAAAAATGATATATAAATGATGTATGAATCACATTATCCTCTTCCCCCCCTTGATTCATAAAATCATACTAAAAATCACACTACTATTGAAAAAATTGAAACATAATCAAATAATCAAAAAGGATATTTATCCATCAGTAGTCCATCCAGACCCCCTTGTCCATCTTCATCCAGATCAGGAACAATCAACAACGGCATCTGAGTGTTGTCTCCAGGCATCACAACACCAACCCATCTTAATATCATAGCTTTTGCAAAGGTCAGTAACAAAGTACAAAAGCAAAACATGACACACAACGCTATCAGAGCTGCGATTAAAATCTGAACCATCACTGCTCCTATTGGGCCTAACTGATCTTGCAACCAAGACTTCGCTGACCATCCAGCTTTCTCAGATCTCCCAAATGCATCCCTTATATTCTTCAACGCATCTATAACACTCGTGATATTATCGGAACTATCTGGGATCAAAGTATAACAATCATCCCCCGTCAGATTCATAGCCAAACATAAGCCACCTTGTTTTGCCAAAATATAATCAAGAGCCATGTCATGTTTCAACAGCGTCAGTCTGTGACTTCTTTGAGTATTTGACAGAAGGTGAAACCCTCTTATTGTTTCATTCGCAAACCCCTGCAACGTATATGTAATATTATCAATATGATCTGCTAAAAATGTTACACCATACCATGGAAAAAGACCAAGTCCCCACTTCTCTCCCAGACTTATTCTCCAATGGTAGGCTTCAAGATTATTAAATTTAGCCATGTCTCTTTTCACCCTATTTTCAACAGTAGTTTCAGATTGATCTGTGTTCGGTGCTACCCCTCTTCTAATGGTAAAAACCTCATATGGAAGCTTCAACGTTGACATATAACAACATCCTTTCCATCCATAGGGTAAGAATATATATGCTTTATCACCACACACCCACCAAATATCTCTAAAATTCCCAATAGTTACATTGACAGGCAAAAGGTGATCTCTCACCATCAAAGTCCTGCCCTTCTTACTACCTGGTACATAAAAAGTTACATTATATTTATCCTCTCTAACCTTTTGTCCGTGCTTATCCAAAGTCATCATATAATCATCACAATCTGATATTCCCATGAACATACCATTTACATCATCTGTTTTATTAGAACAAAAACAATTTTTAGCCCTCACTGCTTTCACCTCAAATGCTTCAGGGATCGCTGTTACCTGACTTTCTTTACCATCCAACATATTCACATAGGGTAATTCATTTAACCAAGAACACTTATACCTAGGCTTAAACAAATGTTGTGACAACGACATTTCTTTATCTGTCAATGCTCGTTGATGATACAACAGCCATCTCAACGCATAGGCCTGACACCCACTTGATAACGGTTGAGCGACCGTTTCTAAAATCGAACCCCACGTTTCTGGTGCTGGAATTCTCAACAGACATGGACCCTCAAGATTCCTCACTGATCTTACAGAATGAGTTAACTGCTGGAACCAAAGATTTCTCCCTGCCCATTGATCTTTAATTTTCAAAACAGACGAATCAAATCCATATGCTTTCCATTTAGCGTCTCTTTTCCCTAACGAGCGGTATTGATCAGATGTATCTTCTGATGTTAGGTTGAACCCAAAGAACTCATCCTGTACTTCCATTATATTATCCTGTACTATTTCAGATGAACCTATATTGTTCTCTACCACTATTTGCTGAGTCATTTCTGTTACATCGTTTACTTTTAGAAAAGTTGTTGTCGGTGTTGGTATCATACCTCCTACATTTGTTATTGCCGTCGTACCATTAAATCCTTCCAAAGTTACCATTAAAGTAGTTGATTTAGTTGATGTATTAACCTTAATAACAGTCTTTTGTTCTAAAATTGGTGCTGGCACTATTGGTTCCCTTGTAATCGAATGCGATATATTTATGGCTTTAATAACTATCAATGTTGAAAGAGTTAAATTGCTTCCCACTGTTGTTATAACAGACTGAAGTGTTGGTGTTATCGCTGTAACTTTATCCCTAGTTTTCGTAACGTTTTGGTCTGACTTTTCTCCTAACTGGTCTAGGCCTACTTTGTCCAACTGAATCACTAGCTTCTCCTGTAACAGAATTGCCCTTGGTGGTCTTTGCTGCTTCACATCCCACTGAAATATTCCTTGTTGCTTCTGGGACGAATTGAAAATCAATTTCCCCAAATCCCCTTTCCTTTCCATCCCCTGCATAGTCATCTCTGGCATCACCAGAAGTGTCACCATTATCAACGTTAACCCCAACATTGACAATCTCTCCCTCTTCCTGTTCTCCCCTATCTCCATTCTCTCTCTCTGCGCGTGGCACCTCTTCTGTAGGTGCTTTAACACAATGTGACAAATGATACCACGTAGGAGATCCCTTAACCTGGACAGCTGTTCCAGTACTACGAACCACTTCAAATGGTCCTTCACGACGTTCGTTATACCACTTCCTTCTGAATACCTTTACGAATACTTTGTCTCCCGGTTGTACTGTATTCCTCTTATCCTCCTCAAGCGCCTTCTGCACCTCTTCTTGTCTTTGCCTGTCAGAAACATATGTTGACAACTTTTTATGAAAATTGGCCATATATGTAACGTACGCTCTCATTTCATCTTCCAACAGGGCCAAGCTTGGACCCTTTCCGCTTGTTCGCAAACAAGGCGTAGGCATCCTTCTTCCTGTTACCAACTCATGGGGCGTCATACGTAGATCACGTAACTCACTTGAGCGACACACCATTAGTGCTAAAGGAAGCGCCGCTATCCAGTTCAGACCTGTATGTTGACAAATTTTCACAATGCGATTTTTCAAGACACCGTTCATTCTTTCACACATCCCTTGACTTTGTGGGTGATAAACTGCTCCAAGACGTTGCTTAATTCCCAATTTTTGCAACATCAATTTAACTGATTTATCCACAAATTCCCTTCCATTGTCTGAGGATATTCGATCGGGTAATCCCCACCTGCTTATGACTTCTTTACACAAGAACTTGGCAACCGACTGAGCATCCTTACGCTTGGTTGGACAAGCTTCCGTCCATCGTGAAAATCTATCTACAACCACCAACATGTATCTTTTCCCATCAACTGGTTGTATCATATCAACAAAGTCAATGACCAACTCACGCATAGGACCCCTTGGTGTAGGAATGTAACCTGGATGAACCGGTATCCCTCTTCGAACATTATTTTTAAGACAGATAGTGCACCTTCCTATCAAATAATCAATTTGTTCAAACAAATATGGAGCCCAAAAACCATATTCCTTTGTGATCTTTTTGTTAACCTCCCCCCTCGCAACATGAGCTAACCCATGTGCTTCTTGAATCATCAGACCTAAGAGGTCTAGAGGCGCTACTATCAACCCCTCATGGTTTCTCCACAGACCAGTAGCATCTTTGACCGCTCCTCGGTCTAGCCATAGCTGTTTGTCGATCATAGAAGCGGCTTCTTGCATCAAAATTACATCCCGAAGCGTAATTTTGTCTTCCAAGTCCACTACATGAGTGACCAGCAAAACTTTTCCCAATTTATCCGCTCCTGCGACGGCTTTTGCAGCTTCATCAGCAGCTTTGTTCCCTTGTGTCACTCTTGACATATCTGTCTTGTGAGCTGCACACTTAGCTATCGCTATCTCTGTAGGCTTCATCATAGCATGCAACAGTTTTATTATTTGTGCATGATGTTGTATCGGAGAACCATCCGTTTTCTTAAACCCTCGACCTTTCCATACTGCCCCAAACAAATGACATACACTATGTGCATATGCTGAATCAGTGTATATGGTTACTCGCTTTCCTTCTGCTAACAAACATGCTTCTGTTAGCCCCACAAGTTCAGCAAGTTGTGCAGATGCAGGCTGTGGTATTACTTCAGCCTTTTCCACAACAAATCCCGTCCCTCTGCCTCTAACTACTGCATAACCAGCACATAATTTATCTCCCACCCGATAGCAAGACCCATCAGTCCAATACTCCAGGTCTGCCTCACGTAATGGAAAGGCTTGTAAATCTGATCTAAGCCTCGAATATCTCTCTGCTTCTTGGACACAATCATGTGGCTCACCATCCTCTGAAGTTGGTAAACTCTTGGCTGGATTTACTGTATCCCATCTCACTAGGGTGACATCCTCCTGCTCTAAGAGCCTATGATAGTCTCTGAGCCTAGGCATAGTCAATGTATATTTCCCATAGTTCAGAAGATTTCTGAGACTATGATGGGTAAGAATTGTTACTGGGTAGCCCATCGTGACCGATGATGCTTTGTCATACATTGAGTATACTCCCACCATTGCTCTGTAGCATAGTGGTAACCCTAGTTCTACCTCTGAATAAGCAGTAGAGTAGTAGGAAATAGGCTGAGGATTCGTCCCCGTGCCTGTCGGTTGACAAAGAACCGCACACGCATATCTACCTCCAGTAAAAGTAGACACATATAGCAAAAAGTTCTTCGAGTAATCTGGTAGTGCAAGTGCAGGTGCCTCCTGCAACCTCTGTTTGATCGTTTCAAATGCCACATGGCCTTCCTGTGTCCAGGAAAGATTGCTATGGAGTTGACCACTCTCAGTACCCCTAACCATAGCTCTCAACGGTGCCATCAAACTAGTATAATCCTCTACCCAAGCTGAGGAATAACCAGCAATACCCAGAAATGTCATCATTTCTCTGACTGTTCTAGGTTTTGGAGCCTTACGAATAGTTTCCACCTGCCTGTCCGAAATGTTTCTGTGGCCATGAGTTATGTTTTGACCTAAATATACAACTTTCTCCTGACAATATTGCAGCTTTTTCTGTGACACCTTATGCCCCTTTTCTGCCAATACCTGTAGTAATTTAATTGAGTCCCTATGACATGTTTCCTTATTTTGTGAGCAAACCATTATATCATCCACGTACTGAATGACAGTGCTCTGCAATATCTCATCTATCCCTACCAAATCTTCCTTCAGTACTTTATTGAAGATATGCGGCGAATGCCGGTACCCCTGTGGCATTCTACTGTACTCATAGAACTGTCCCTTATATGTGAACCCAAATAAATTCTGACTCTCTATACTAAGTGGAACACTGAAAAATGCTCCACATAAGTCTAGTACTGTAAAATGTGTCGCATCCGGAGGAACTTGGGCTAACAAGGTATGAGGGTCTGGCACTTCTGCTGGAAAGTCAGTCACTACCTCATTTACTGCTCTCAAATCATGAACTACACGATAAGTTCCATCTGGTTTTTCTACAGGCCACAAAGGCGTGTTACTCCGAGGGTTTTTTGTTGTCCTTAAAACACCTGCTTTCGAAAGTCCTTCAATTTGTGGTTCAATCCCTTGGATTGCTTCATCTTTCAATGGATACTGATTTTTCCATGGAGGTCTGGCTCCTGGTCGAAGTTCAACTTTCACAGGTTGGGCTGATTTCACAAGTCCAATATCAGTACTATGTTGAGACCACAACCCTTCTGGAACTTGTTGCAACATCTCCTCTTTCATAGGGTCTGAATCCATCTTCATATTGCAAATAGATTCATGTGTCATTCCTACAGCCTGTGGCTCTCCTTGTCCTTGAGCCGAAATCATTATTTTAAGAAATCGTTGATCTTCACTTTTCCAGATCGCCAAATTCTCTTTCATTGGTCTGAAACTAAGTTTCTCTGCTTCTGTCATCATTTCTCCTATTTGCTTTTGCTCATAGCCTTCCGAAACCAACAAGGTAACATGTGGCACACTCTTCTCAATATCAAATTCTCTATTCAGATAATCGTCTGTGTTTATCTTCATAGCTGCTCCTTGTGGTCCTAAAATAATGCAACTTGAGCTAAGTTGAACATTCTTCGGTTGATGACTCAACCATTCCTCTGAGTGTGGTTGGGCAGCCTTCTTGAAATACTTAAGCGTACAATGGAATGGATATTCCGGAAGCTTCGCATCCGGCATATTTGCAACAATAAATCTTTCCCATATCTTAGCCTGCTTCATAAAATCTTCACTGAGATTTCCAATCCAGAATACTGAAGACGAATCCATCTCCGTCATCATCGACAATTGGTAAACCTTTTCCTTTGGCATTTCTATCAGACAGCCGTCTGGTGTACATCTTATTGTACAGTTCAACTTACACAATGCATCTCTTCCCAATAATGCAACAGGTGTATGTTCTGATACCAGTATGGGTATTGTAATTTTCTGATCTTTATAGCAGAGCTCAATTGGTTCCGTAAGAGGAATCAGCTGTTTTACTCCCTCAAATCCGATTGTCCTAACGAGTTGATTGGACATAGGGAGATGTGTAGCATCTTCAGGTCGAACACAGGTGAACGCAGCTCCGCTATCCGCCATCACTTCCAATGGTCGGTTGTTTATTTTCACCTCAATTGTTGGATCTTTTTCCGGTCCTGATGCTACCAGCTGACACCCCCCTTTCGGATCATCTAGGCACCTCTAGAATCCTTGCTCCGGACCCCTGTAGGGGTTCACCGGTCCTCCAGATGATCTTGACTGGCCCCTGTATCTTCCTCTGAAATTCCCTCTGATGTTTCCTCCTGACCAATTGCAGTCCCTGACATAGTGACCACCCTGTCCACAATTATAACACACATCTTGCGATTGCTGGAGGTGTGGCTGAAACCTTCCTCTTCCTTCGAAGCCTTCTCGTCCTCTTCCTCTCCAATTCTGTGTCTGTCCAGGAATTGGCTGTGGATATGAACCAACTGGTGCCGCCATTGGTGGCTGGTACACTTGCGGTTGGAACTGTTCTGGTTGAAGCTGTGGCAGTGATTGTTGGTTTGGTGCACACCGACTCTGCATAACCAAAGCTGGTTTCTTATCCTTTTTATTCTCCCCCAGTTGTATTTGATTGAGTTTTCTGAGAGTTTCTTCGTCCTGCTCTTTCTGGTTGAGTTCCTTCTTCCTGTACAGATCCACTTGGTGAGCTATGTGATCTGTATAGACACCTTTTGTCATGCTTCCAAGTCCAACCACTTCTGCCAGTTTGCTCCTTACTGGTGAGGGCAGTCCCATTTGCAGTTTAGCTCTCAAAATTGACTGCTCAATTTGACTCACATCTGGATCATTTCCAGTAATATTTCTCCACACTTGATGAACTCTTGACACATAGGCTCTCGGATTTTCTTGTTGTCCTAGCGGGTCAATCAAAATATTATCAGGATGCACATTTGTTGGAAATGTATCTTTCAATGCTCTCCACAGACGATTCCTACTTGCAGCCAACAATTCAGGATCGTTCACTGCAGTCCCTACATATCTAATGAGTCCAGCTCTCTGAAAGACTTCTTCCATATCTGGAATCCCAATGAGATTAGCCAACAGTCTCTTGACGTCTCCTATGGCGGACTGTGTTCCCACCGTAATTTCTTCCAATTTCGAAATCCAAGGATAGGCCCCATTTTGAAGAATAGGCAACTTCTCAAGTATATTTGACATATCGGTATTTTGCAACGGCTTATATTCAAAGTTTTGACCTCGAATGATAACTGGTACCATTTTGCTCGTGGTATCTTTCCTTGACCTTAATGCATATTTTGTCTCACCTTTTTTGGATTCTTTTTTCAGCTGTTTCTCCTTCTGTATGGTCAGCGTCTGGAGTTCTTCCTCTAGCTCTCTTACCTCTCCTGCAGTCCTTGCATTCTCCAGTTCTGATAAGCATCGTTCTATATCTCCTTCTACTTCTTCTGTGTCAGTCTTTGCAGGATAAACTCCTTTCGAATACACAGCACCTTTAGTCTCGTCTTTATCGCTGTCTTCATCTTTGCTTTCCTCAGAACTCGAATATATTGTATCCTTCTTCTTCAAACCTTCCTCAGCCCTGGAATATCTTGTATCCTTCTTCTTCCAACCTTCCTCACCCCTTCTCTCCGTTCTGGCCAACCTCCGTTTGATGACAGGATCATATCCACCCATGATCCCCTCTAAATCACTCTGATCATCATCGTCCTCATCCAGTTCCATCCTACTTAACCTCATTCCACCCTTAGTTTTCAGACTTCTTGTTTTCTTTTTACCTTTGGAGCTTGGATGCATTTTTATGGTCGTTTCTGCTTGTCCTCTCTCTATTATTTGTTCATCTTCATCTCTGATGTAATAATCACCCTGCTGGAGGATCACTGGAAGCTGAGGATAAGCATCCCTAAGCTCTACTTCCTTCTCATAAGGTGGGGGTCTTTTCGCCGAATCCGTATGTGAGAAAGGTATACCGACTTCTACTCCTAGTTTCTCTGTCGACTTCTCTTCTTTTAGCCTTTTCTCCATACCTTTGCTTCCCTTGTCGTTGGTATCTTTCATCAGTTTTTGTCCTTCATCTTCAAACAGTTTAAGAACACCCAGCTCCCTTTGTCTCTTCTCTTTACGTCGTTCCTTTTGTTTTCCCTTCTTCTGATCTGCCTTGTAAATTGACAGAAGCACTTTCATGATGTTGATGACGTCAGGGTTAAGAGTCCCTTCCACAGGCCATGGTTGTTCAATGTCAGGCCAACGTTTGTTCCATTTGCCGGATAATCTCGCAATACCCTTAACTAAAGGATTACTATGTTCCACTATATCAACCGGTGTAATAACTTTCATAGCCTTGCTATCCTTTCTCCCCATTGTAACTACTCTTTTATATTCCTTTATTGTGACCTATTTTATTTTAGCCTATATAGCCTATGGCTTCCCCCCCTTTAATTATTAATATAACTTAAACAACCCGAATTTTTTTTTTTTTTGTTTAAATCAATAAAAATAGGAATATTAAAAATTTAATCAAAAAAAATGTATTCTAAAAATTTTTTTTTTTATTAAAAATCCATTCAAATTTTTTTTTTAATTAAAAACCAAATTAAATTTTAATTAAAAATAAAAACCCAACAAACAAAAAAAATTCTATTAAAAATTTTATTCAAAAATTATTTTTAATTAAAAAATTTAAAATATCAATTAAAAAATAAATTAAAAATAAATTAAAAATTATGAATACTTAAAACCAATCTTTTATTTCTACACCTACTTTACCAATTTATCAATTAGTGGCCCACTTACCTTAACCCCTCCGGAAAGTGAATACCAGTAGTCAACTTCACAGCAATCAAAACACAAGGACTTCCAATCTACAACACTACCACACCAATAAATTCCATTGTTTAATATGCACCCAAGTATTTTAATATCACAGAATAATGTCAGTACCTGCTTTCCAACCGAACCCCCAATCAAGCCCAGTAATGCACAGAGACACCAAAATGCAAATTTTATTCAAATGATCAGTCCGTTGCCAAGCGTCTGAGAGAGTGTCATTGCATCCAACATCCTATAGGGAAGATTTGTAGACAAAAAAGCACTAGCCTGATTTTGAATGATCCTCTGCCTGCGTCACACCTTGTCACGTCACGCACACGTTAGCCCCTCCTCTCTCTCCTTTGCTCTCGTTCTATAGCCTCATATGACAAGGGAACAAAACGGTACAGACAAGCATTTAAAGTTTATACACTTAACCAAGTTATCCACATTCAATATTCCCCCACTCATATTTGCTATAAGACTGAACCCAGGACTAAATAGATCGCTCAAAACATTTTTATTTTATTTTAATCCGTCATTTAATTCAATTCATTATACTCCGTCAACATATATTTAATTTATTAATTTACTACATCTCAACAAATAGTTTCATGTTCGAATAACAGTCACTTTAACGATTTAGAAGATTCGTGTCCAATTTCCCCTTATCTGTGGCTATTTCTCCCCTGCAGGGTAACCCCAGAGACCTATGACCCTTACCCACAATGCCGTTTTTGTAGTCTTAGCACATAACCGCATGTCGTAGTTTTAGCCCCGTAAAATCAAGCGCATGCGCACATCCACTTAACCCCATGCTTACCACACCATAGAACGCCAGCGTTCTACCTCAGTTCTTTATTTTACACTTATAGCCAGACAATTACACATAACAGACCTCACATTTGCGTAGAACTCTGAATTCCACCCAAATGCAAACAAGTTTAAGAGGCTTTAACCCATCGCAATGGACCTCTAAGGACACGTTAGCATGTAGCACGCAACACAATTAGCATTTAGCATTAGCATTTAGCATTAGCCGCTATGTACAATGTAGCATGACCCACACTCCAGCATTTAGCATTAACATTAGCCTTAGCCTTTAGCTAACTGCGGCCTACCACACAAATAAATATCCTGCACTGTCCTTATTCCTTTTAAGATATTTCTCTACCATTTTGTGCTACCGTGGATTAATGACCATTTCACCGAGAAATCAGACCCAATCAACCACCCCGTCGGACGAAAGTCGAACCATAATCACAATCAGATAAACCCCATCAAACCGAGTTTTCTTTAAATACCCACCGACTGCACATTCTATCGTGTAAGCGGATTTGCCGGCCCATTATCTAAAATGGCCCCCATTGGGGTCTTTAAGCGGTACAGTGCCCTAATAAATGCGCATATCTGTTTTAATTGTACACCTTCAATACTTAATTCCTACCGTTTTATGCTCTAAACTTCCAATTACCTGCCGTTACCAATGGAATATATTTTAGAATATTTTTAAAGACTCGTAATCGACCGCAACACCCCACATCAACAACAACGACCCAAATACTTTTAACTGTACACCTTCAATGCTCTCTCCCCAACCAGCGGAATAATTAATGCCCAAATTTTGTGAGTAATCTCACCTTTAAAGCCGGCTTGGGCAGTAGTCACCTCGCGCCTCAGGAAGGGAACAAAGAACGATGCAATCAGAATCTCGGTAGGACCTCCATTTGTGGTATCGCGTCGAATGCTGGTGGGTATTGCTGTCAATCAAAGAATCCACTTAAGCTGCACCGTGTTTTAGAGGCTTTTATTAATATCACGAGGTTACAGCATAAGTTACAGACACGCGAAGTCTGGAGAAGCAGTCCCAAATGAATCTCAATGCTTTCTGACCCTCCTTCGTTTTTCCCCCTACTTATAAACAATGCAAAAAGATGCTCCCTCTTCTGGCCAATCACCAGTCTCCCCTGCCTACAACACACTTCCTGTCTGTTGTATGTGGCGTTACACTAAAACATTCCCTCTTGATACTAAAATCAACATTCTTTCAGTTCCACTTAATTTTTTTTTAACAAAGACATAATCCCAATACACGACATTGGTTATGGGCTTGTAAGGAAGCATTTCACTGTAATGTCTACACCTGTTGTATTCGGCACATGTGGCAAATAAAATGTGATTTGATTTGATTTTGTCGTGTATCGCGTCGAATGCTGGTACTTATTGCTGTCAAACAAAGAGTCCGCTTAGGCTGCACTTTGATTATAAGTTTTATTTATATCACAAGATGTCAGCATAAGTTATAGACCTGCAGCGTCTGGAGAAACAGTGTCCCAAATTAATCTGTCTGTTCTAACCCCCTCTGCCTCCAGCATATACTTATAAACAATGCAAAAATATGGGTTGCTCCCTCTGCTGTCCAATCACCTGTCTCCCCTGGGGCGTCACCCTACAAATGGCTATTTTTGAACTAACATAAACATCTTTTCAGTTCCACATGAAAAACGTTAACAAAGACATAATCCTAATACACTACAATTTCAAGTGAACCCATTTCCAGTTACTGGGACTTACAGTATGTTGAGGATATTGAGGCACCATGTGAACCACTAGTTTTGAGTGATTCGATTTCGTGAAGCAGGCTCACATATTTCATATAGCTAGCACACAATAGGTAGCTACAGTACAAACATCTTGTTATCACATCAGTCTATATAGACTCTAATAGAATAGCAGTGATCAGAAGGACCAGGGTAGACTCTAATATACTAGCAGTGATCAGAAGGACCAGGGTAGACTCTAATAGACTAGCAGTGATCAGAAGGACCAGGGTAGACTCTAATATACTAGCAGTGATCAGAAGGACCAGGGTAGACTCTAATAGACTAGCAGTGATCAGAAGGACCAGGGTAGACTCTAATAGACTAGCAGTGATCAGAAGGACCAGGGTAGACTCTAATAGACTAGCAGTGATCAGAAGGACCAGGCAGCGTAACCTAGTTAGAAAAATGTATTTAAGTGTCAATCCACAATGATACAATAATAAAATAATACAGGGGGAAAAAAAGAACTAAAACACTGTGGACCACCCAAATTTAGTTGAGGCACTAAAAGCCATCATAGTCAAACATGGTACAGGCTTCATCTATAAAGCATTAAATCATCTATACACATACATAAACAAAACAAAGTACAGTGTCAGGGTCCACAGAGGATCAGGAATAAATAATAATATTTCATAAGCAATGTAATAGAAAAACAGATACACACAAAAAAAAACGAAGGTCACTTTTGTACACTGACAGTACAGTGAACTGACAGCCTCTATCTAGTTATGGAATTGTCATTGAAGGAATGTCTCTGGATTCAGTGCACTGCAGGTTCATGTTACGAAAACAACAATAAAAGCAAAGCCTAGAAAAATACACAATATTTGGCTGGTGGCTTGGTTGTCATCACTTCAAAGATTGGTGTAAAGGACCTTTTGGTCTTAGGCTGTCTGTGTGTCATAGACCATCCACGCCTCTCTCAACTTGGGGTAGTATTTCTTGAAGGCCACCTCCTCAGCCCAGGTGAGCATGGCCCGGTAGGTGTGCAGCAGCAGGTGGGGGAAGCGGGAGGTGAAGTAGGACACAAAGCCTTCTGGTAATGAGCCGAACGTCTTATGGAGATCAGGAATTTCATCGTAATGGTTACTCTATGGGAAACAGCATACAGTTTATAGAATGTCACTTGCACACATTTAATGAGGTTATCAATACTGAACAAAAATATAAATGCAACATGTAAAGTGTTGGTCTCATGTTTCATGAGCTGGAATAAAAGATCCCTGAAATGTTCCATATGCAAAAAAATGTCTCTTAACTTTTGTGCACAAATTTGTTTCCCTGTTAGTGAGCATTTCTCCTTTGCCAAGATAATCCTTCCACCTAACAGGTGTGGTATATCAAGAATTAAACAGCATGACCATTACGCAGGTGCACCTTGTGCTGGGGACAATAAAAGGCCACTCTAAAATGTGCAGTTTGTCACACAACACAAACCACAGATGTCTCAAGTTTTGAGGGAGCGTGCAATTGGCATGCTGACTGGAGGAATGTCCCCCTACTGAACAAAAATATAAATGCAACATGTAAAGTGTTGGTCTCATGTTTCATGAGCTGGAATAAAAGATCCCTGAAATGTTCCATATGCAAAAAAATGTCTCTTAACTTTTGTGCACAAATTTGTTTCCCTGTTAGTGAGCATTTCTCCTTTGCCAAGATAATCCTTCCACCTAACAGGTGTGGTATATCAAGAATTAAACAGCATGACCATTACGCAGGTGCACCTTGTGCTGGGGACAATAAAAGGCCACTCTAAAATGTGCAGTTTGTCACACAACACAAACCACAGATGTCTCAAGTTTTGAGGGAGCGTGCAATTGGCATGCTGACTGGAGGAATGTCCCCCAGAGCTGTTGCCATAGAATTCAATGTTCATTTCTCAACCATAAGCCGCCTCCAATGTCATTTTTAGAGAATTTGGTAATACGTCAACCGACCTCACAACCACAGACTACGTGTAACCACGCCAGTCCAGGACCTCCACACCCTGCTTTTTCACCTGCGGGATCATCTGAGACCAGCCACCCAGACAGCTAATGAAACTGAGGAGTATTTCTGTCTGTATTAAAGTCCTCTTGTGGGGAAAAACAAATTCTGATTGGCTGGGCCTGGCTCCTCAGTGGGTGGGCCTATGCCTTCCCAGGCCCACCCATGGCTGCGCTCCTGCCCAGTCATGTCAAATCCATAGATTAGGGCCAAATTAGTTTATTTAAATTGACTGATTTGCTTATATGACCTGTAACTCAGTAAAATCGTTGAAATTATTTCATGTTGCATTTATATTTTTGTTCAGTATATTAAAGGAGGTTGTAGTCACACAAAGAAATATGTCCATACCTTATGTATTTGATTAATTCTGATAACAATCTTTATTTTTTCAATAATGAAATAATTATTAATGTTACACAATGAACTACTTATACCAATATAGTGTTTAATTCGAGTAGCAGCACCTTAGAGACTGCTGCTGTCACGACTTCCTCCGAAGCTACCTCCTCTCCTCCTCTCCTTGTTCGGGCAGGCTTCGGCATTCGTCGTCACCGGCCTTCTAGCCACTGCCGCTCCTCATCTCATCATTCCATTTGTTTTGTCTTGTCTATTACACACACCTGGTTCATATCCCCTCATTAGTACTTGTATAAGTGTTCCCTCTGCCCCCTTGTCCTTGTGGGTGATTGTTTAATGTGAGGAGAGAGTAGCGCGGCTGAGCTACGTGTATTTTGTATTGCCAGGGTATACTTTCCCAGTGCGCCTGTTTTGCGCATTTGACTATTTGAGCTATATCTGCGTAACTCAGTATTCCGGAATAAACTCTGTATTCTGTGATTTACCCTCCTGCGCCTGAATCCTTCAAATCACCCATCACAGCTGCCCTATGTACATAGTCAATGAACACTGGTCACTTTAATGTTTGCATACTGTTTTACCAACTTCATATGTACAGTGCATTCAGACTTTTTCCACATTCTGTTACGTTACAGCCTTATTCTAAAATGGATTAAATTGTTTTCCCCCCCCCCCTCATCAATCTACACACAATACCCCATAATGACAAAGCAAAAACAGTTTTTTAGAAAGTTTAGAACGTTTATCAAAAATTAAAAAATTAAATATCACATTTACATAAGTATTCAGACCCTTTCAATTGATTCAATTGATTGGACATGATTTGGAAAGGCACACACCTGTCTATATAAGGTCCCAGAGTTGACAGTGCATGTCAGAGCAAAAACCAAGCCATGAGTTCGAAGGAATTGTCCGTAGAGCTCCGAGACAGGATTGTGTCAAGGCACAGATCTGGGGGAGGGTATAAGAAAAATTCTGCAGCATTGAAGGTCCCCAAGAACACAGTGGCCTCCATCATTCTTAAATGGAAGAAGTTTGGTACCACCAAGGCTCTTACTAGAGCTGGCCGCCTGGCCAAACTGGGCAATTGGGGTAGAATGGCCTTGGTCATGGAGGTGACCAAGAACCCGATGGCCAATCTGACAGAGCTTTAGAGTTCCTCTGTGGAGATAGGAGAAACTTCCAGAAGGACAACCATCTCTGCAGCACTCCACAAATCAGGCCTTTATAGTAGAGTGGCCAGACGGAAGCCACTCCTCAGTAAAAGGCACATGACAGCCCGCTTGGAGTTTGCCAAAAGGCACCTAACGACTCTCAGACCATGAGAAACAAGATTCTCTGGTCTGATGAAACCAAGATTGAATTCTTTGGTCTGAATGCCAAGTGTCATGTCTGGAGGAAACCTAGCACCTCCCTATGGTGAAGCATGGTGGTGGCAGCATCATGCTGTGGGGATGTTTTTCAGCGGCAGGGACTGGGAGACTAGTCAGGATCGAGGCAAAGATGAACGAAGCAAAGTACAGAGAGATCCTTGATGAAACCTGCTCCAGAGCGCTCAGAACCTCAGACTGGGGTGAAGGTTCACCTTCCAACAGGACAACGACCCTAAGCACACAGCCAAGACAATGCAGGAGTGGCTTCGGGACAATTCTCTGAATGTCCTTGAGTGGCCCAGCCAGAGCCCAGAAGAATGGGAGAAACTCCCCAAATACAGGTGTGCCAATCTTGTAGCGTCATTCCCAAGAAAACTCGATGATGTAATCGCTGCCAAAGGTGCTTCATCAAAGTACTGTACATAAAGTGTCTGATTACTTATGTAAATGTAATATTTCAGTTTTTATTTTTAATACATTTGCAAAGAATTCTTTAAAAGTTTTTGCTTTGTTGTTATGGGGTATTGTGTGTAGATTGATGAGGGGAAAAAAACCATTTAATCAATTTTAGAATAAGGCTGTAACGTAACAAAATTTGGAAAAAGTCAAGGGGTCTGAATACTTTTTGAATGCACTGTATATACTGTATTCTAGTCAAGGCTCATCCTATTTAACTACTGCTGTACACACCTTTTCTATCCATATACTGTCTATACCAGGGGTGTCAAACGTACGGCCCGCGGGCCGGATCAGGCCCGCAAACGGGTTTAATCCGGCCCGCGAGATGATTAAAAAAAAAAAAGTAAAATTTTTTTTTTGTTGCAATTTTTCTATAAAATAAACTGCTGTTCCAATTGCGTCCACTGGATGGCGCAATAGCAATTGTGTTAAGCAAGCAAACTGTATATACCGGGGCAGAGCAAGTAGGTCAAGCACGTGCAGCCAATGAGCTACTTTGTTTTGCCCGCGATATTTATTACGGCTTCTACTTTTAACATTATGTGCTTTGGCACCCTCATTGCCCCAATATGTCTCTGTCAAAAAAGAGAAAAGTGGACGCAGAGTGCAGAGTGTTCCAAGAAAAATGGTCATCCTATTTAATCACGGAATTGAATGGGAAAGCTGTATGTTTGGTGTGTTCAGAGCATGTTGCAGTGCTGAAAGAATATAACCTTCGTCGCCACTATGTGAGTCTTCATGCCGACAAATATGACAACTTTCAAGGACAGCGGAGATGAGAGAAGGTGAATGAACTGTTGGCGGGTCTGAAGAAACAGCAGTCTGTGTTTACTCACAGCCGAGACATCAGTGACGCTGCAGTGAAAGCTAGCTACCTCATTGCTAATGAAATCGCAGTGGCTTCAAAACCATTTAGTGAGGGTGAATTTGTAAAAACATGCATGATGAAGGCAGCGGAGATTGTGTGCCCTGAAAAGCGGCAGGCTTTTGCAAATATCAGCCTGACAAGAAACACAGTTGCAGACAGGATTTCCGATCTTTCAGTGGATTTGGACAGCCAGTTGAAGCAAAAAGTAAAGTCATTTATTGCGTTTTCGGTTGCAATTGATGAAAGCACGGACATTACAGATGTTGCACAACTGGCCATTTTTTCATCCGCGGAGTTGATGACACATTGACCGTCACCGAGGAGTTCGTGGAGTTGGTGCCGATGACAGATACAACGACAGCAGCTGATATTTTTACCGCACTCGTCGGCGCGCTGGACAGGGTCGGAGTGGACTGGTCCCGCGCTGTCAGCCTGGCTACAGATGGTGCGCCCTCAATGATCGGGAAAAAAGCAGGCGTTGTGACAAAGTTCAGAGAGAAAGTGCAATCTGCAAATGGAGGACGTGATTTTTTGACTTTTCACTGTATTTTGCACCAGGAGGCTTTGTGTTGCAAGTCATTAAAGATGGATAACGTCATGAAGGTGGTCATCCAAACTGTTAATTTCATCCGATCCAGAAGCCTGAATCACCGTCAGTTTGACAGCCTTCTCAGAGAGAAAGACCACATCTACGGCCTGCCATACCACACTGAGGTAAGATGGTTAAGCCGAGGTGCTGTGCTGAGGCGTTTCTTTGATTTACGAGAAGAAATTGAACAGTTCATGGAAGAAAAGGGCAAACCAGTGTTAGAATTTCATTCCGCAGAATGGATGCCGGACCTTGCATTTATGGTGGATGTTACAGAGCACCTGAATAACTCGAACAAACAGCTGCAAGGGCGCAACAAAGTTGTCACGCAGTATTATGACAGCATACGTTCTTTCAAGTTGAAGCTGTCATTGTGGGAGACGCAACTTGCCGGTGGTGATGCAGCTCACTTCCCCTGTCTGAAAAATGTGTGCGCGACCCAACATGTGGCAGACATGAAGCGGTTCAAAGATAAAATAACGGGACTGTTACGGGAGTTTGAGCAACGCTTTCAGATTTATGTTTATATGTTTTTATGTTGATGTGCTATTGTTTTTAATTGATTTTATTTTATTTGTATATTTAACCTATTCTTGACTCTGTGGTTCTTGCACTTGTTTGGGGAACAGGATTTCATTATTTTTATCTACATTTCTGCCTGAGAAATGACACCCTGATATAGTTCTGTGATCTGTGATATACTTCTGTGAATCACTGAGGCATTGTGTGTTTGTGTGTTCTTTGTCCTCAGAACTTTCAAATAACTTGAGGTGTTTTATGATTAATAGTGATGTTGTGCTTTTGGACACTGTCCTTAGGCTCCAGCTTTATGTTTATATGTTTTTATGTTGATGTGCTATTGTTTTTAATTGATTTTATTTTATTTAACCTATTCTTGACTCTGTGGTTCTTGCACTTGTTTGGGGAACAGGATTTCATTATTTTTATCTACATTTCTGCCTGAGAAATGACACCCTGATATAGTTCTGTGATCTGTGATATACTTCTGTGAATCACTGAGGCATTGTGTGTTTGTGTGTTCTTTGTCCTCAGAACTTTCAAATAACTTGAGGTGTTTTATGATTAATAGTGATGTTGTGCTTTTGGACACTGTCCTTAGGCTCCAGCTTTATGTTTATATGTTTTTATGTTGATGTGCTATTGTTTTTAATTGATTTTATTTTATTTGTATATTTAACCTATTCTTGACTCTGTGGTTCTTGCACTTGTTTGGGGAACAGGATTTCATTATTTTTATCTACATTTCTGCCTGAGAAATGACACCCTGATATAGTTCTGTGATCTATGATATACTTCTGTGAATCACTGAGGCATTGTGTGTTTGTGTGTTCTTTGTCCTCAGAACTTTCAAATAACTTGAGGTGTTTTATGATTAATAGTGATGTTGTGCTTTTGGACACTGTCCTCAGGCTCCAGCTTTATGTTTATATGTTTTTATGTTGATGTGCTATTGTTTTTAATTGTTTTTATTTTATTTGTATATTTAACCTATTCTTGACTCTGTGGTTCTTGCACTTGTTTGGGGAACAGGATTTCATTATTTTTATCTACATTTCTGCCTGAGAAATGACACCCTGATATAGTTCTGTGATCTGTGATATACTTCTGTGAATCACTGAGGCATTGTGTGTTTGTGTGTTCTTTGTCCTCAGAACTTTCAAATAACTTGAGGTGTTTTATGATTAATAGTGATGTTGTGCTTTTGGACACTGTCCTTAGGCTCCAGCTTTATGTTTATATGTTTTTATGTTGATGTGCTATTGTTTTTAATTGATTTTATTTTATTTGTATATTTAACCTATTCTTGACTCTGTGGTTCTTGCACTTGTTTGGGGAACAGGATTTCATTATTTTTATCTACATTTCTGCCTGAGAAATGACACCCTGATATAGTTCTGTGATCTGTGATATACTTCTGTGAATCACTGAGGCATTGTGTGTTTGTGTGTTCTTTGTCCTCAGAACTTTCAAATAACTTGAGGTGTTTTATGATTAATAGTGATGTTGTGCTTTTGGACACTGTCCTCAGGCTCCAGCTTTATGTTTATATGTTTTTATGTTGATGTGCTATTGTTTTTAATTGTTTTTATTTTATTTGTATATTTAACCTTTTCTTGACTCTGTGGTTCTTGCACTTGTTTGGGGAACAGGATTTCATTATTTGTATCTACATTTCTGCCTGAGAAATGACACCCTGATATAGTTCTGTGATCTGTGATATACTTCTGTGAATCACTGAGGCATTGTGTGTTTGTGTGTTCTTTGTCCTCAGAACTTTCAAATAACTTGAGGTGTTTTATGATTAATAGTGATGTTGTGCTTTTGGACACTGTCCTTAGGCTCCAGCTTTATGTTTATATGTTTTTATGTTGATGTGCTATTGTTTTTAATTGATTTTATTTTATTTGTATATTTAACCTATTCTTGACTCTGTGGTTCTTGCACTTGTTTGGGGAACAGGATTTCATTATTTTTATCTACATTTCTGCCTGAGAAATGACACCCTGATATAGTTCTGTGATCTGTGATATACTTCTGTGAATCACTGAGGCATTGTGTGTTTGTGTGTTCTTTGTCCTCAGAACTTTCAAATAACTTGAGGTGTTTTATGATTAATAGTGATGTTGTGCTTTTGGACACTGTCCTCAGGCTCCAGCTTTATGTTTATATGTTTTTATGTTGATGTGCTATTGTTTTTAATTGTTTTTATTTTATTTGTATATTTAACCTATTCTTGACTCTGTGGTTCTTGCACTTGTTTGGGGAACAGGATTTCATTATTTTTATCTACATTTCTGCCTGAGAAATGACACCCTGATATAGTTCTGTGATCTGTGATATACTTCTGTGAATCACTGAGGCATTGTGTGTTTGTGTGTTCTTTGTCCTCAGAACTTTCAAATAACTTGAGGTGTTTTATGATTAATAGTGATGTTGTGCTTTTGGACACTGTCCTTAGGCTCCAGCTTTATGTTTATATGTTTTTATGTTGATGTGCTATTGTTTTTAATTGATTTTATTTTATTTGTATATTTAACCTATTCTTGACTCTGTGGTTCTTGCACTTGTTTGGGGAACAGGATTTCATTATTTTTATCTACATTTCTGCCTGAGAAATGACACCCTGATATAGTTCTGTGATCTGTGAAACAGTTATGTTAATCACTGAGGCATTGTGTGTTTGTGTGTTCTTTGTCCTCAGAACTTTCAAATAACTTGAGGTGTTTTATGATTAATAGTGATGTTGTGCTTTTGGACACTGTCCTCAGGCTCCAGCTTTATGTTTATATGTTTTTATGTTGATGTGCTATTGTTTTTAATTGATTTTATTTTATTTGTATATTTAACCTATTCTTGACTCTGTGGTTCTTGCACTTGTTTGGGGAACAGGATTTCATTATTTTTATCTACATTTCTGCCTGAGAAATTACACCCTGATATAGTTCTGTGATCTGTGAAACAGTTCTGTTAATCACTGAGGCATTGTGTGTTTGTGTGTTCTTTTTCTTTAGAATTTTCAAATAAACTTGACGTGTTTTATGATTAATAGTGATGTTGTGCTTGTACTATTTTGGACACACTGTCCTCAGGCTCCAGCTTTATGTTGTATGTTGATCGTATTAAAACAAAGAAAACAATCTGAAGTTGTTGTTTTTAAGTTATATATATACCATGATTTTTCCGGTCCGGCCCACTTGGGAATAGATTTTCCTCCATGTGGCCCCTGAGCTAAAATGAGTTTGACACCCCTGGTCTATACACACCATTATATACACAGTGCACAAAACATTAAGAACACCTTCCTAATATTGAGTTTGTCTTGTTTGCAATGAAACTGTCTCTGTTTGTAAATAATTAAATCTGAGACGTCAGTAGGAATCTGAGCATGGTACTTTCAAAAGTTAGACCTACCATTCCACCCCAGGCCTACAGACGAAGAAAAATGTAAGCTTTAACTGCTGGCTACTCTTCTTCCTTGGCTTAACCCAACAAGAGAAGGTCACAAGTGCTTCCCTAAAAGCTGTCTGGGTTTTAAAATATTATATTGTACAGAAAGTGAATAGCTTAATCAATTGATAGTGACAGAATTAGATTACTTCCCAAGCAAAGTACATGTTTTGTCTCCTCGGCTATAGAAGGTTGTAGCTCAGCCTCTGAATGTCAAAGTGATATCCCCATATGCATCGGAGTCACGTCTTTCTCTGGTATTTTACAGCTTGTTTCTAGCATTTAAAAAATTGTGGACCAAAGCGCTGTTATAGATCACTTTATAAATCAGATCAGTTGTATTTTCTTCCAAATCTTAAACTAACAAGGGGTAGGCCTGTGCTTTTTGCCATTTTCTTTAATAAAAAGTAGGCCTATGGCATACCATCTCATACCCCCTCAATTTGAGTCTTGGTTTTAACTTAACAGCTCTTCACTGACACAGAAGTAGTCTATTTAAAGAGTGCATAGTGGATGGAGGAATTGACCGACAAATCTATGGATATAGCAGCCTATAGCCTAATTTTGTCTGTCAAACAGATAGACCTACCTCTTATTTCTTAAATAGGAAGACAAATAGGCTCCAACATAAAGCCCTCTTGTTGTTAGTAAAGTCGAATTAAAATGAAGACAGTTTAAATGAATGCCTACTCAGATTTGCCTATTTTCAGCACCATGAGCTGTCCATTTCCAATTGATTGTGCCCCTGCTTCAAGTTTCAGCACCACAATGTAAGTTACTCGAATCTGGCTTATTATGATGTCAATAAGTCTGATAAATTGGCCAACATCATGGGCAAGAAACATATTGTTTTGAATAAAATCAATTATAGTATTAGCAAGCTATCAAAGTTGACCTTCAGTCCTCCTTCTCATATTCGCTCTCTCCTTCTCAAACTGAACAGAACATAGGCTATAGGCTTGTCCACATACAATATTTTTTGGGACTAGGCCTAATCAACAGAAACTAATTCGGAAGAAGCCTTTGACTCCCCCTGAACTGCCACTGTAGGCCTACACAGCACAGCCATTGGTTAGGCAGCACATAAACACGTTTTTGATCAATAAGAGAAGAGCAGGCCGGGGCTCAGGGTTGGAATATCCATAGCAGTGTGTAATGCAGCCTAGTTTTATTTACACCATCCCAGCAGCTATCATAGAAATATAACTTTGCTCTGTGCTTCTCAGAGCATGCACTTTGTAGCCTATAGCCTGTGGATCATTTGATTGAGACCACACTAAATAGCCTATAGGCACACTTCATATTGCGCGTCCAGTGGAGAATCAGAGATGAGGGGCGCATCGGACACACAGCGATATATAGCCTAATAAGCAACTAATTCTAAAATTTCATCAATTACAAATTACATGACCCTCCCCTAGAGTTAAAACTAGACTAGAGTTAAAAAATACTAAACCCTCCCTTGAGGGTTTGAAATTGGAAAAGCATGACCCTCCTCCATTTTCCTTCAGGTACCCATTATGTAAATGTCGATCATTCCCTAAGCATTCCGATGCACCTGCGATAACATCTGCAAAATGTGTACGAGACCAGTAACATTTTATTTCATTTTGATAATATACAAATACTAGAATAATACAGTACATATCAATAGATATTATGTAATTCATTGCCAATGGACAGAACACACTTACCTTGTTTCTTATGGCCCGTAGAAGACATTTAACGGAGCCCTCTTCATATGCTCCTTTGCGTTTTTCTAGATCTGCAGAGGGAGGAGCGACAGCCAGTAAGCAAACAATGATAATTACATATACAGTATAGCAAGAATTGATCCAGAATTATGTAATCAAAAGAGGCCAAGAAAGGAGATGTTGCTGTAGCCTGGTCCAGATCTGTTTTAGCCAACACCTCTTTCAATCATTGTCATGCCAGTCATGACGCTCTTGATTTGGACCAGGCTAAAGTGGCTGTGATATACAATACGTAAATTATATTAAGGCCTCACAGTCTGTTGGTGTTCAAACACTGATCCTCAGACACTAACCTTTTCGCAAATCCTCAGTGATATGTTTCATCCAGTTCCCCTTGACCACTTTTTCTGCCTCTGACTCCAGCTGATCGATGATTGAATTTTTCAACTGCTTCAGCTGTGACTGTCCATCAATCCAGTCACTCACACCCTACAGGGGAAAACATGGCTTTAATTCCTCAAATATCTCCTTTATTACCTTCTAGCTTTGTAGCCAATAGAGTCCTCGATTACTAGCCTGAGTACCAGACTGTTTCTGCTCCACTGTATTCCAGTTTAATATGAAGAAACAATTTCAGCTTACCAGGAATAAACTGACTTAATGAACATCCTCTGATGAGCTGTGGGCTATTTTAACCAATGGTTTAAGATGATCCATTGTCTGACAAACTTGGTATCCATAATGTTCTCATTAATGACAAGGACAAACAGCTTCAATGGAGAATCCAGAAAGAAAGACAGCTAAAATGAGGGCTATAGTATTGCCACTTGTAGTTATATTTACTGTATCCCCATTGTAGTTATTCTGGTGAGCTTTCTTCAGGGAATAAAATTGCTTGATTTTATATTATATCTAAATGTGAACAATGAAACTTGATTCAGACCTGGAAAAACTGCAGTTGTTTCTCCAGGCTCCAGAAGAAGGGGTGTTCGAGCACGCTCTCAGCAGAAGGCCTCCACTTGGGCTCCTTAGTCACCATATATTTTATCAGGTGTTCGGCCATGATGTCCTCTGGGATAGACAAGACCAAACACACAGTCACCATGAGGGGGTTGAAAACCAAGATACTTTTTTCATTCAAAAGCATGGTGATAAAATGATTTCCTCTGAACCAATGTGATGATTTCAATGAAGAAAGACCCAGTAGTGTTGCTTACAACATCATTTCAGTTGACAAATATGATGAGAATATTTTTAAATGACAGAGCTTAATCAAACATTTTATCAGGCCTCTCTCAAAGACAACATTTGAGATCACTATTCAGTAGGATCAAATTCTGGCAATTTGTGCATGTAAAAACTGTCGCTCTGTCATTTTACATCGCTTGTGCCAGGTTCGGCAATTTACCGCTCTAACATCCGCTCGCTTGCACTGAGGTGGAAGGGGTGGCAATATTTGAGGTGTGTCTTTAAAAACAAGCGCAAAAGTGCCAATTTCATGAGGCGCTAATGGGAGATTTAAGACCTACCAGAAGCAGATTAGCAGTAACGCGGTTGATAACAGTCAGAACTTCTGATAACCCCAATAGTACGTGAACGCCACATTATGCTCATGAAACGAGAGATGCGGTTTATGATATCATGGTTCCGACCTCATCTTATTTATAAATATTGTTTTGTTTAAAAAACAACAGCAATACAAATAAAATAAAAACATGTACGTTTTTTGTTTAATTTAATTAAAAACCTAAATACGTTTGCATGATTGCCGTCCATGGCTTTATGGTGAGATCGTTCATGGCTCGCATGCAATGCAATTTGGAGCCGTCTACTATTTCTGGAGAAGTGCGAATATAATCTGTAAAATGGTTCCATTATGTTTATAAAATATTAAATTGTGGAGCAGTATAACGGTGAGTGGACAATCCCCCTTTCTGATTACATTGGAACCCTGCATGTCCAGCTCCTGTGAAAAGTTTGGATGTGCGTAAAACCCTCCATAATCTACGTTGCCTTAATATTAGATGCCCAGAGGGAGCAATTATGGTGCCTGTAACTGTAGACATTACCTATTTAAAACAAGTCCTTGTTAAGTTTTGATTCACATTTTCTTCAAGTTATTCACTGTCTTTTTAGGCCTTATCAATAGTGAATGTAATATTGCTTATTGACAATGTTTGGCATGTCCATGGCTCAGACATAATTTTATTTACAGTAGACCTAGCCCCTATATCAGTACATTGCTATGTTTAACAATGTACACTATATATACAAAAGTATGTGAACACCCCTTAAAATTAGTGGATTCTGCTATTTCAGCCACACCCATTGCTGACAGGTGTATAAAATCGAGCACACCGCCATGCAATCTCCATAGACAAACATTGGCAATAGAATGGCCTTACTCTGTGACTTTCAACGCGGCACCGTCATAGGATGCCACCTTTCCAAGAAGTCAGTTTGTCAAATTCCTGACCTGCTAGAGCTGCCCTGGTCAACTGTAAGTGCTGTTATTGTGAAGAGGAAATGTCTAGGAGCAACAACGGCCCAGCCGTGAAGTGGTAGGCCACACAAGCTCACAGAACGGGACTGCTGAGTGCTGAAGTGTGTTGCGCGTAAAAATCGTCTGGCCTCGGTTGCTACACTCATTGCCGAGTTCCAAACTGCCTCTGGAAGCAATGTCAGCACAAGAACTGTTCATCAGGAGCTTCATGAAATGGGTTTCCATGGCCGTGCAGCCGCACACAAGCCTAAGATCACCATGTGCAATGCCAAGCGTCTGCTGGAATGGTGTAAAGCTTGCCGCCATTGGATTCTGGAGCAGTGGAAACGCATTCTCTGGAGTGTTGAATCACGCTTCACCATCTGGCAGTCCAACGGACGAATCTGGGTTTGGCAGATGACAGGAGAATGCTTTGTGGCACAAGTTTGGGGAAGGCCCTTTCCTATTTCAGCATGACAATGCCCCCGTGCACAAAGCAGGGTCCTTACAGAAATGGTTTGTCGAGATCAGTGTGAAAGAACTTGACTGGCCTGCACAGAGCCCTGACCTCAACCCCATCGAACACCTTAGGGATGAATAGGAACGCCGACTGCAAGCCAGGCCTAATCACCCAACATCAGTGCCCGACCTCACTAATGCTCTTGTGGCTGAATGGAAGCAAGTCCCCGCAGCAAAGTTTCAACATCTAGTGGAAAGACTTCCCCGAAAGGTGGAGGCTGTTATAGCAGCAAAGGGGGGACCAACTCCATATTAATGCCCATGGTTTTGGAATGAGATGTTCGATGAGCAGGTGTCCACATCCTTTTGGTAATGTAGTGTATTTTCATATTGAAGCCATGCAATTACTTGGAACAATGTGGACTGCAAACATGTTCAACATAATGAGTAAAGATGGGATAAGTCTATATTTTGTTATTTTGTCTCTGTAGACTATTTAACAAATTAGGCTATAACGGAATAACAATTGAATTGGAGTTGATGACTACGCAATACATGAAAAACTGTAAATGCTCAACTTGAAGATACCACATATTTAGCCATGGAGCATGTTCTGATTGGCCAGTGAAGGGTCAAGCCTGGGAAACCTACAGTTGATGTATTCATCAAAAATCCCTTTTGCTACAGCACCCATAATTCCCCATGTGAAAATAGTACAAATATTTTAGACAACCCGGAACCTATAGCGCTGCACAATAGCGCTAAGATCTACCATTGTGTTAGGTTTGTTAAAATAGAGCCTCTAAACTCATATGAGACCAATAGCGTAATGGTTTTAGTTAATCATAAGCACAATGTTTCCAGTCATATATTTATCAATAATTACATTTCAAAAACCACAACCATCAAAAGTTACATGATGCCACTGCAAAAAAATGACTATTTGCCTTTAAATTAAGTAGTACTCTAATGATCATTTCAGAAACAACCTTTCAGTTGTACACTAGTTTTACCATGTTTGTCTTTCTGTAATCCGTCGAGGTTATATTTGCCATCCTCGATATTACCAGTCCTCCGATTGGGTTCCCCAAAGGGATGTTTGCCTCCTGTCAACACATAGTAAAACACACAGCCGGCAGAGAAGATGTCCACAGCACTGGTCTGTGGAGGAAGAGGAGTGTCTTTAATAATAGTTGTTTCAGTACAGTACCACCATCGTTACTAGTTCCAATCTACAGGCAACCTAACAGAATAGTTCACAAATTTGTAAGACATTTTTAGACCCCAAAACCAGAATAAGACCCTCAATGTTAATTGGAAAGGACCATCCAGCTCATCGCCATGCACTTTCACCACCCTGTGAAGTTCATTATAACTGATTTCATCTGTAGCCTAGTAAACGGCATGGTTTCCGAAGTCATAGTGGGTGGACCACACAACATATCATCGCCTCCAAGTTTAACTCCAAGTTTAATTCATTATGATGGTTATTATATCAATATTTGCGCATAAAGCCGCAATTTGTTTGTTCTGTCTGTAAAATTTATAATGTGAGAAATGGCATATATATTTTTTACTTTCCAAGGTTAGAATGCTTGTCACTGGTTTCAGTCCGCGAAGGTCAAAATGATTTTCTTTAGTAAAACACTGGAAGAGACACACAAGTATTAGTGAGCTGATGAACCCCAAGCATTCTAACCTTGGAAAGTAAAAAATATATATGCCATTTCTCACATTATTAATTTTACAGACAGAACAAACAAATTATCTATCGGCATTCATAAAATTGTACCGAAACTTCCTGATTCCATCACATTTTTAAAAATATGGTATGACTTTACTGGCATAAAAACTGTGGATGGAAAGTGGTAATTATTTTAGCCCTAAAAGTGGTCTAATGTCGAGCATAGTCCACATCCCACACCATGGTTGTGTAGATGGTGCCTATCTTTCTTATTTATGTATAATATACTGTAGCTTGATCTCCACAATAGATGATCAACTTTAATTTTAGGTTGAACTGTACCTTTGAGCAATGGGCCAAACCTTTAAATAAATTATTATTTACTTGAATAAGGAAATCCCAATTAGCCTATTGCACCGCATTTCTTTCTCAATTATCTCTGAATCTGTAATGACTTGAGCTGTTCTCTGGTCCAGTGTAAAGATCAGGGGTCACTCACAGGGTTTCCTTTCCTGCTCTCATCCAGGACCTCTGGGGCGTTCCAGCCGATGGTGCCAAGGGCTCCCGACCTCATGCTGTAGCTTTGTCTGTCGTCCGCCAACTGCTTACTCATCCCAAAGTCTGAGATCTTGACCATGAATGAGTCAGAGTCTTTTTTCAACAGGATGTTGTGGGGCTTCACATCACGGTGGACTGGGGAGAAAAGATCAGGATGGAGTTGAGGGAAGATCTGATCAATGATAATGTAAGGAAAAGTCATGAATACCGTAACTTCACTAGGATTATCTACAGTATACAGCATATCATTATAACCTATGTTGTGAGAGTGCAGGTGTTTCAGTCCTATCATGGTCTGTTCCAGCAGCGTCACTGGTTTCAGTCCGCGAAGGTCAAAAGGATTTTCTTTAGTAAAACACTGGAAGAGACACACAAGTATTAGTGAGCTGATGAACCCCAAGCATTCTAACCTTGGAAAGTAAAAAATATATATATATAAACGCAACATGTAAAGTGTTGGGCCCATGTTTCATGAGCTGAAATAAAAGATCCCAGACATTTTCCATATAAACAAAAAGCTTATTTCTCTAAAATGTTGTGCACAAATTTGTTTACATCCGTTAGTAAGCATTTCTCCTCTGCCAAGATAATCCATCCACCTGACAGGTGTGGCATATCAAGAAACTGATTAAACAGCATGATCATTACACAAGTGCACCTTGTGCTGGGGACAATAAAAGGCCAATCTAAAATGTGCAGTTTTGTTACACAACACAATGCCACAGATGTCTCAAGTTTTGAGGGAGCGTGCAATTGGCATGCTGACTGCAGGAATGTCCACCAGAGCTGTTGCCAGAGAATGTAATGTTCATTTCTCTGCCATAAACCACCTCCAACGTTGTTTCAGAGAATTTGGCAGTACGCCCAACTGGCCTGACAACCGAAGACCACGTGTATGGCGTCTTGTGGGCAAGCGGTTTGCTGATGTCAACGTTATGAGCAGAGTGCCCCATGGTGGCAGTCAGTTATGGTATGGGTAGGCATAAGCTACGGACAACGAACACAATTGCATTTCATCTATGGCAATTTGAATGCACAGAAATACTGTGACAAGATCCTGAGGCCCATTGTCGCGCCATTCATCCGCCGCCATCACCTCAAGTTTCAGCATGATAATGCATGGCCCCCAGTCTCAAGGATCTGTACACAATTCCTGGAAGCTGAAAATGTTACAGTTCTTCCATGACCTTTATACTCACCAGACATGCCACCCATTGAGCATGTTTAGTATGCTCTGGATCGGCGCGTACAACAGCGTGTTCCAGTTCCCGCCAATATCCAGAAACTTCGCACAGCCATTAAAGAGGAGTGGGACAACATTCCACAGGCCACAATCAACAGCCTGATCAATTCTATGCAAAGGAGATGTGTTGTGCTGAATGAGGCAAAGGGTGGTCACACCAGACACTGACTGGTTTTCTGATCCACGCACCTACCTTTTTTAAGGTATCTGTGACCAACAGATGCATATCTGTATTCCCAGTCATGTGAAATCCATAGATTAGAGCCTAATTAATGTATTGCAATTGACTGATTTTCTTATATGAACTGTAACTCAGTAAAATCTTCGAAATTGTTCATGTTGCGTTTATATTTTTGTTCAGTATATATTCTAACATAGATAATCATGATGTGAGACTTATATAATTAAGTTTGATCCCCTTGGATAAATCTGAGAATAAAATAGTGAGTCATTCAATTAGACCTTATCTAAAGAGGCGTCACACAGCTCGATGGCAATGTATAGGAATTGCCTGTCCTTCTCAGTGCAGAAGTAGCAGACGACATGGGGATTGGAGTCCAATTTAACAAGCAAAACGACCTCTCGATCAGCATAGCTTTGTTTTGCTTTTTCAATTCTCTTCACTGCAGCAGGACGCTTGTTGGCATCATCACAAAGGAAGAAACCCCTGGAGGACAGCGGTAGAGAAAGATAAACATCTAGTCAATGAAGCGATCATAAGGACATTTTTGCTACAAAGAGCAAAGAGGGGTTTAGGGTTACAAACACATTTACACAATAATGTTTAAGCTGGTTTACCTGAACACAATTCCATCGGCACCTTTTCCAAGTTCGTTATTGGGGTAGTATGTGATCTTTCCAACTGATTCCTCATCTGATGCTATATCAAAATTACAACACTGTGTTAAGACAGAAAATACCACCCTACAGAACCTTTATTGTCAAGACACAGAACCTGATCTGTTAAATCATAGACTTATGAGACTTATACAGATGTAGGATCTTAATTTGAGCAAGTTTGATACCACAGGAAAATAATCCTGAAGCAACAGGAAAGGTGAATTATTATGTGGATTATAATTAACGGACATTTGTGTAAGGGTATGGGAAAATCAAGTCTGACATGTTAAAGTGAAAATAACAAACTTCAGAAGCCTTTTCAAACCTCAAATACACTACAAGTTTTACATTTCCTGCATTTCAGGAAAGTTCTCCTTCAACAGGGTGATCAAATTAAGATCCTACATCTAAAGTAGGCCTAGCTACAGTTACACATTGTATTAGCATAGCACCTATGTCACACCCTGGCTCTGGGACTCATTATGTTGAGCCAGGGTGTGTTCATTCTATGTGTTTATTTCTATGTTGGGGGTTCTAGTTTGTTGATTTCTATGTTTTGCCTGAGTGACTCCCAATCAGAGGCAACGAGTGTCAGCTGTTGGCTGGTTGTCTCTGATTGGGAGCCATATTTAAACTGTCTGTTTTCCCTTTGTGTTTGTGGGTTTTTGTTCCGTGTTCGGTCATTGTCACCGTGGACTTCACGAGTCGTTTCTTGTTTTGTATTTTGTTTGACACTTTAACTAATTAAAGTATGTTCGTTCAACACGCTGCGCATTGGTCTACTTCTCTCCCTGACGATCGTGACAGAAAAACCCACCATGCAACGACCAAGCAGCGTGTCCAGGGGCAGCTCTTGGGCTGGACATGGGAGGAAGCGCCAGGAGAAGAGACGGTGGAGGCGCACCGTAGAGAGGAGCAACGGCGTGAACAGGGTCGTCGTCGGGCGGTCGAGAGGCAACCCCAGAAATGTTTTAGGGGGGGGCACACGGCATGGACGACGGGGCTGACGGAGGCAAAAGAGGGGCGGATTCTGGAGGCCACCAGGTTACGGATACACCGCCCTGTACGTCCTGTGCGGATGCCTCACACAGAGTGTGTGAGGGTAGGCATTCAGCCAGGACGGGTTGTGGCCGCTCTTCACTCCAGGGCTCCTATCCGTCTCCACAGCCCGGTTCGGCCTGTCCCTGCTCCACGCACCAAGCCTACGGTGTGCGTCCACAGCCCGGCTCGGCCTGTCCCTGCTCCACGCACCAAGCCTACGGTGTGCGTCGCCAGCCCAGTCCGGCCAGTCCCTGCTCCACGCACCAAGCCTACGGTGTGTGTCGCCAGCCCGGTCCGGCCAGTCCCTGCTCCACGCACCAAGCCTACGGTGTGCGTCGCCAGCCCAGTCCGGCCAGTCCCTGCTCCACGCACCAAGCCTACGGGGTGCGTCGCCAGCCCAGCCCGGCCTGTCCCTGCTCCACGCACCAAGCCTACGGGGTGCGTCGCCAGCCCGGCCCGGCCTGTTCCTGCCACTCGCACCAAGTCTACGGTGCGCGTCGCCAGCCCGGCCCGGCCTGTTCCTGCCACTCGCACCAAGTCTACGGTGCGCGTCGCCAGCCCGGCCCGGCCTGTTCCTGCCACTCGCACCAAGTATACGGTGCGCGTCGCCAGCCCGGCCCGGCCTGTTCCTGCCACTCGCACCAAGCCTACGGTGCGCGTCGCCAGCCCGGCCCGGCCTGTTCCTGCCACTCGCACCAAGCCAGGGGTGCGAGTCGCCAGCCCGGCCCGGCCTGTTCCTGCCACTCGCACCAAGCCAGGGGTGCGAGTCGTCAGCCTGGTCCAGAACGTTCCTGCTACTCGCACCAAGCCAGGGGTGCGAGTCGTCAGCCTGGTCCAGCCCGTTCCTACTACTCGCACCAAGCCAGGGGTGCGAGTCGTCAGCCTGGTCCAGCCCGTTCCTGCTACTCGCACCAAGCCAGGGGTGCGAGTCGTCAGTCCGGTGAGGCCCGTTCCTGCTACTCGCACCAAGCCAGGGGTGCGAGTCGTCAGTCCGGTGAGGCCCGTTCCTGCTACTCGCACCAAGCCAGGGGTGCGAGTCGTCAGTCCGGTGAGGCCCGTTCCGGCTCCACGCACCAAGCCGGGGGTGCGAGTCGTCAGTCCGGTGAGGCCCGTTCCGGCTCCACGCACCAAGCCAGGGGTGCGAGTCGTCAGTCCGGTGAGGCCCGTTCCGGCTCCACGCACCAAGCTAGGGGTGCGCATCGTCAGCCCGGTCCGGCCCGTTGCTGCTCCACGCACCAAGCCAGGGGTGCGCGTAGTCAGTCCGGCACAACCCGTGCTTGGGTCATCGGTGCCAAATCAGGTACCGCTCAACTGCTCCACAACGGAGCTGAAGCTAGCCGCTCCTGCTACGTCCAGGTCAGCTCCAGCCAGCGGGGCCAGACCGGACCAGGGGTGCTATGGGGGGATTATTGGAGGGTGGTGGGCAAGGCCGGAGCCAGAACCGCCGCCGAGGAGGTATGCCCACCCAGCCCTCCCCTGTTTTGCTCTTTTTGAGGCGCGGTCGCAGTCCGCGCCTTTAGGGGGGGGTACTGTCACACCCTGGCTCTGGGACTCATTATGTTGAGCCAGGGTGTGTTCATTCTATGTGTTTATTTCTATGTTGGGGGTTCTAGTTTGTTGATTTCTATGTTTTGCCTGAGTGACTCCCAATCAGAGGCAACGAGTGTCAGCTGTTGGCTGGTTGTCTCTGATTGGGAGCCATATTTAAACTGTCTGTTTTCCCTTTGTGTTTGTGGGTTTTTGTTCCGTGTTCGGTCATTGTCACCGTGGACTTCACGAGTCGTTTCTTGTTTTGTATTTTGTTTGACACTTTAACTAATTAAAGTATGTTCGTTCAACACGCTGCGCATTGGTCTACTTCTCTCCCTGACGATCGTGACAACCTATTGCTGTGTTGCATTTAACATAATCTGTAAGGAGTATTGAACTGCATACATGCAGTTGTAAATTCGGAACCAAAAAGGGGGAATACTCTTTGGTCAATTGGATCTTTAGGTGTGGTTCTTGGGTGGTTATAACAAGCATGTCAAAATGGTTGAAAGCTCACCACGTTCAACTGATTGTCTTCCAGTCCCAGGCAATATATTGGAGGCAGGAGGTAATGCAGGACCTAAGATTGGATAACATCATACATACAGTGAGGTCCATAATTATTGGATCCCATGATAGATATTAGCAAAAAATACAACAAAATAAATAATACAATACTGTAGCTTGCATAATATTGTATTAATTTTTACATTGTAGAATAATAGTAAAGACATCAAAACTATGAAATAACACATGGAATCATGTAGTGTTAAACAAATCGAAATGTATTTTATATTTGAGATTCTTCGAAGTAGCCACCCTTTGCCTTGATGACAGCTTTGCACACTCTTGGCATTCTCTCAACCAGCTTCATGAGGTAGTCACCTGGAATGCATTTCAATTAACAGGTGTGCCTTCTTAAAAGTTAATTTGTGGATTTTCTTTCCTTCTTAATGCGTTTGAGCCAATCAGTTGTGTTGTGAAAAGGTTGGGGGGTATACAGAAGATAGCCCTATTTGGTAAAAGACCAAGTCCATATTATGGCAAGAACAGCTCAAATAAGCAAAGAGAAACGACAGCCAATCATTACTTTAAGACATGAAGGTCAGTCAATACAGAACATTTCAAGAACTTTGGAAGTTTCTTCAAGTGCAGTCGCAAAAACCATCAAGCGCTATGATCAAACTGGATCTCATGAGGACCACCACAGGAATGGAAGACCCAGAGTTACCTCTGCTGCAGAGGATAAGTTCATTAGAGTTACCAGCCTCAGAAATTGCAGCCCAAATAAATGCTTCACAGAGTTCAAGTCACAGACACATCTCAACATCAACTGTTCAGAGGGGACTGTGTGAATCAGACCATCATGGTCGAATTGCTGCAAAGAACCCACTACTAAAGGACACCAATAAGAAGAAGAGACCAGCTTGGGCCAAGAAACACGAGCAATGGACATTAGACCGGTGGACATTTGTCCTTTGGTCTGGAGTCCAAATTGGAGATTTTTGGTTCCAACCGCAATGTCTTTTTGAGACACAGAGTGTGTGAACAGATGATCTCCGCATGTGTATTTCCCACCGTAAAGCATGGAGGAGGAGGTGTTATGGTGTGGGGGTGCTTTGCTGGTGACATTGTCTGTGATTTATTTAGAATTCAAGGCACACTTAACCAGCATGGCTACCATAGCATTCTGCAGCGATACGCCATCCCATCTGGTTTGGGCTTAGTGGGACTATCATTTGTTTTTTAACAGGACAATGACCCAAACCACCTCCAGGCTGTGTAAGGGCTATTTTACCAAGAAGGAGAGTGATGGAGTGCTGTATCAGATGACCTGGCCTCCACAATCCCCCGACCTCAACACAATTGAGATGGTTTTGGATGAGTCGGATGGCAGAGTTAAGGAAAAGCAGCCAACAAGTGCTCAGCATATGTGGGAACTCCTTCAAGACTGTTGGAAAAGCATTCCAGGTGAAGCTGCTTGAGAGAATGCCAAGAGTGTGCAAAGCTGTCATCAAGGCAAAGGGTGGCTATTTGAAGAATCTCAAATATAAAATATATTTTGATTTGTTTAACACTTTTTTGGTTACTACATGATTCCATATGTATTATTTCATAGTTTTGATGTCTTCACTATTATTCTAAAATGTAAAAACATTTTAAAATAAAGAAAAACCCTTGAATGAGTAGGTGTGTCCAAACTTTTGACTGGTACTGTATATACTAATACAATTGCTCAGATAAATATATTTGGATTAACATGTAATAAAAAAAATGTAAAAGAAATAGAGTTCAAACGACACGTAGCCTTTTTCTTTAATGTTTTATGAAATTGGAGAACACATTGGGAGGGATCTATCTTAGACCATTCCTCCATACAGAATCTTCTTTCCAGATCCTTGATATCCTTCTTTTTCTCTTACGGACGGCCCTCTTCAATTCAAACCACAGGTTTTCAATGGGGTTCAAGTCCGGAGACTGAGATGGCTATTTCAAAATGTGGATTTTGTAGTCAATTAACCATTTCTTTGTGGAGTTGGATTATTGCTTGGTTTAATTGTCTTGCTGGAAGATCCACTTGCGGCCAGGTGTCAGCCTCCTGGCAGAGGCAACCAAGTTTTTGGCCAAAATGGCCTGGTCCTTGGTAAAGTTCATTATGCCATTGACCTTAACCAGGGCCCCAGGACCAGTGGAAGCAAAATAGCCCCAGAACATCTAAGATCCCCACCATATTTTACCGTAGGTATAAGGTACTTTTCTGCATATGCTTCTATTTTTCAACGCCATACCCACACCAGTGTGTGTGGCCAAAGAGCTCTACTTTCACATGAATGGGAACTAGTTATATGGTTAGATAACATGAAAATAGAGCTCAACCACACCAGTGGGTGGTTTGGTGGTAAAATATGGTGGTGGATCTTTGATGTTATGGGGCTAATTTGCTTCCACTGGTCCTGGGGCCCTTAAGGTCAACGGCATCATGAACTTTACCAAGTACCAGGACATATTAGCCAAAAACCTGGTTGCCTCTGCCAGGAGGCTGACACTTCCAGTATGATAATAACCCCAAGCACTAATCAAAATCAATTGACCACAAAATCAACACTGTGCAATGGCCATCTCAGTCTCCTGTAGTTTGAATTGAAGAGGGTAGTCCATAAGAGCAGGCAAAGGATATCAAGGATCTGGAAAGATTCTGAATGGAGGAATGGTTTAAGATCTTTCACAACGTGTTCTCCAATCTCATAAAACATTTTAGTTAAAGGCTCAGTGTAATTATCTTCGCAAGGGGAGGGTGCTAGAGTATTGAAAACAGGGGTGCCAATCATTTTTACCCCTATCTTTTTTAGAAATGTTTTGTATTACTTGTTAAAAATATATGTAATACCTTGCTAAAACCAAGTATAGAGTTTATTTGTTATAATTCATTGGTATTAGATTTAAAAGGTGATCGAATAGCTTCTGATTTGTAATGTCATTAATGCATTTATTTTGAAGCAATGTTTTTAAAAAAATGTACAAGTGAATAGGTTGGTTTACTTTTAAGTTTAAGTTTCCCACGTATCTCGTTAAAGTTTTGACCAATGAGGTAACTTGTTAAGTTGTGGCCAATGGGAGAGTGGACTGGTTGCTGGGAAAGAAAAGAGAGGGAAAGGCTGAAAGAAGGGAGAGAAGTTAGTGGGGTTGGTGAAGGAAAAAACGACCAAAGGAAACGATAAAGAGAGAACAAAACCATACCTACAGAGTTTTTTTTAAAGAGAAATCCTGATTTTATTTCTATAAGAAAGTGTTTATTATTTCGTTAAGAAAGACCTAGTGGAGACTGAAGCTGCCGTCGCATTGTGGAGACATTCGACATTCTATCTAGAGGTTAGCCTAGCATCGTGCAAGACATGGAGAGAATTGCTTGTGACGATCAACGAGTTCGGGTTTCCAACGGATGTCTGTTGCTGCTACGGAGTACTGGCTGAATTGATAGCTGTGATCGCTGTGGATCTTGTGAGGACACCTGCACGGAACTACTATATTTTGCTGAGGCATTATCTACAAGTAGTGAGTAACTACAAATGTGGGGTGGACTTCGGGACTTTATGTATGTCGTCATTTTTTTATGAGCTCCAACGCGCGCCCAGGGTTTAAGCAAGCTTGCAAATAATTTGGACATGGGTTGTGGAAAAATCATTGGGGTTTATTATTTTTATTTCTTCTGATGTGATACATTGAAAATTTGATTAATATAGATCTTGAACCTTATGTCTGTTGTATTGGTGGAGTCATTTACTGTTTCAGTTTCATTTAATGCATGGGAAAGCATATCCTTATAATAATAACCAAGTCTATAATCATTCTATCTGAAGTTAATACCCTATTTGTCATTCACCCTAGCAAGTTTACAATAGGGATTCTTATTGGAGATGTCCTTCTCACCTAATATCCCATGCTGTTCAGATATTCTAAATAAGGTAATATTGTGAGAGTCAAATTCGAGCCTGGTGAGAGGGTTACACATATATATTTCTCTAAACAATTGTATTAGTATAAAATAATACAATTCCCTACTTTTTTTTTTTTTTTACTTACCATATAGCTCAGTATTTGTATTATTTATTTAATACAGTCTCAAGATTGCCAATAATGATGGATCTGACTGCATATAACGCACAAAATCATGTCATTGAGAACTACCATACCATATCCACAATGGTGGATATATACCATACATTTTATTATTGCCAATAAAGATAAGCCTAAAGAGGACCTGAGAGAGAAATTATAAGAGAGAAATTATAAAATACAACACCTGGCTGAAGATGTCCTCTAGATCTCTCTGAAGAAGAATATCCTTGAACTTCAAAAGGGCCCCATAGAGGGAGGGAGGGAGGGAAGGAAGGAGGGAAAGAGAAAAAGACAGATCTTTTGAGGAATTGTTATTTCATAAAGGGCAGGTGTCTGTATATTACAGACTGGGTGATGAAGTAATTAGAAATGAAAACAGACAAACATTGAGAGTATAATGGTCAGTTATGGTCTGCCTCTTTTGTCTGTCAAGACAACCACTTACAGAGACTGACAGATTTCACTTTAGTTGTGACTTGGTTAAATGTTTACTTTACCTTAATAAAACTAACATCAGAGAGTAGTTTATGTTCTTAAACACAGAATGGGGGAAAGTGTGACAAATGGTAAATGTGTAAAAAGTTAATATATTCTACATAACAGTAGTCTTGTAAATTGCACCACTATCAAGAGGAAGAGAGAGGAATGTACCCAGATCGTTGACTAGAAAACTGTTATGTTTCAGCAGACTCCTGTAGAAGGCTGATTTCACTTTTGGCCCTCCTGACTGTAAGAATGGGTACAACGTTCTCATCTTGTCCTGGCTGGTCTGGGAAGTGTGAATATTAGAGTACTCCTCATCACTGATCATGTCATTGCTGAGCAGATCATCTGCTATAGGCATCACCGTGTGGACCCTCTGGATGAGAATAGCCATGTGTCTATCCACAAAATCGGCACCTGATAGTCAGGTTAGAAAAGAGAGAGTTAAAATTATCAAGCCAATATTAGACAATCACACTTGATTCCCACAATCACGTAAATGTGGCCCTAAGTGGACAAGACTAAACAGGTACGAAGCTGGGAAGTTTTGTTTTCATTTATGTTCGAAACACACAACATAAAAACTACATTATAGTATGTGTCCATGTAATATCAATGGTGTAGTATTAATGCTCTCTAGCAGTATGATTCTTGCTACCTTTATGTCATTTATTATCATTACTCACAATGTGAATCTTTTCGGACCCTTTTGATTTCATAACTACAAAACATGGTAGACAAATTATATACAAATACAGCAATTTCACTACAGCAGTTGTAGAAAAAGTAAATGACAAACATTTTTTTGTTGATCCCAAAGCAAATATGTCACATTACCATCTGAAGACATGGCAGCAAACTAAGAATGGAGAGAAGCAGCTTGCCCTGAAGAGGGAGAGAGAGAAAGAGAAGGAGAGAGGGATAGAAAGAGAGAGGGAGACAAAGAGAGAAAGAGAGGGAGAGAAAGAGAGGGAGAGGGAGAGAGAGTGAAAGGGAGAGAGGGAGAGAAAGAGACGGAGAGAAAGAGGGAGAGAGGGAGAGAAAGAGAGCATTTCAAGTTACCTTTTGAAACTTTAGCAGCACAAAGAAAGAGGAAATGACTTGATGTTCCACTTTCATTCTTAACAGAGCTACATATATCCAAAATTAGTATACCATAAAAGTTATTTGTTGGCTCCCTATAAAGACACTGTTCATCTTCATTTCAATCATTTGTAAACAGTGTTTATTTTGAACATAAAACAATGCATTAAACATTTCTCAAGGGTAGAAAAAAGCTTATAGGCTATCCCCTACAACTGATAAGCTAGTTTTACACACTCTGGTACTGTATGTTCTTTACGTTCACTTCCTTTTTCATCTCACTAATCTTCCCTCAACAATGTTAACTTTTTGTCTCCAGATATCTGTCTCTGAGTCATGTTTTATGGTCTCATGAGGGTCTTCTACTCCAAGCTACTAACTTCCTGAGTACACCCAGAAATATCCAGTTTAATCCTGTCCTCATTTCACATATAACCATATCCTTGACCTTGACCCTTTTTAAAACTTTGATAAACCTTGTCAAAATCCAAATGCATACTGTATAAAGAGATCCTACTTACGGTGCCAGATAACTTCTTCTGCTCTCGCTAATGTTGCTAGCTTGTGACACGTACACCGAATGAGGATATATTTCCGCTGAAAATGGGATGGGTTAGAGGCATTTCCTAAAAGTTCAGGTCTACCAGTAACACTAACAATGCAGGAAGTTATTTAATGTACTAAGGGAATGGAGAATGTAGAGAAGTCATACGCCCTTAACCTAAACCAGGAAGTTAGAAACACAGTATGAGTGAGAAAACAGATGTACACTACAGATGTACAGCACGCTGTAGAGTAGCTACTATACATAAAACAGCAGGCCATAAGGCCGTATTCAGTGAAAAAACTATAACAAGAATAAGTCAACAAGTTTCTATGGACAATGAGAAAAGCATGTTTGAAATTATTATACATTCGAGTTTCTTTATTTCACTCAGTAGGCCTGATGTTTGTATTGTTGAGTGAATAACATAAGTCCAAATCTGCATTCCTGCAGGACCGGAAGATTGATGATGATTTTGACTTATCCCAGAAAACCGATATCTGGGTTTCATTGAGAAGAGGCCAACTGTCTCTAGTCCACTATTCTGCTGATGAATACTCATTTCAGCAACCCCTTCATGAAAGGTTATCTAAGGGTCCAGATAGTATTACAGTACTCACTCCAGTGCTACCCTGGATCATGCCTGTCCTGCATTGACATCTGCTGGCCTTAGGAGGACGATACTATACTACCAAGAGAAGAGTCCTACTTTGCTGTACATGGCCTTGAGGTCAGAGACGGAAGAGGAAGCGAGACATCACACTCCCTCCTTTGTTTCTGGTTCACATACAGTCAATGAACTAAGCAGACCAGACCCAGCTGCTAATACATTGTTGCCTGTGGGAGAGCCACCCCTTAAGTAGACTGGAACTGTAACAATTATTTTCAATGGTAAACGGCCTGAGTGGGAGATCTTCATTCATCCATCATCTTTGCTCGAGGCCTCTAGGGCTGCGCTCAGGAGAGTGGAATGATCTGAACGTTGTAGATATAAATTTTTTGTATAGAGCTGGCATCATTCCCCATTCTACACTGAACAGAAATATATAAACGCAACATGCAACAATTTCTAAGATTTTATTGAGTTACAGTTCATATAAGGAAATCAGTCAATAGAAATACATTAATTAGGCCCTAATCTATGGATTTCACATGACTGGGCAGGGGCGAACTCATGGGTGGGCCTGGGATGGCATAGGGCCTGGCTCACACTTGGGAGCCAGGCCCAGTCAAAATGAGTTTTTCCCCACAAAAGGGCTTTATTACAAATAGAAATACTCCTCAGTTTCAGCAGATGTCTGGGTGGCTGGTCTCAGACTATCCCGCAGGTGAAGAAGCCGGATGTGGAGGTCCTGGGCTGGCGTGGTTACACGTGGTCTGCGGTTGTGAGGCCAGTTGGACATTCTGCCAAATTCTCTTAAACAACGTTGGAGGCGGCTTATGGTAGAAAAATTTACATTCAATTCTCTGGCAACAGCTCTGGTGGGCATTCCTGCAGTCAGCATGCTCCCTCAAAACATGAGACATATGTGGCATTGTGTTGTGTGACAAAACTGCACATTTTACAGTGGCTTTTATTGCCCTCAGCACAAGGTGCACCTGTGTAATGATCATGCTGTTTAATCAGTTTCTTGATATGCCAGTCAGGTGGATGGATTATCTTGGCAAAGGAGAAATGCTCACTAACAGGGATGGAAACAAATTTGTGCACAACTTTTGAGAGAAATAAGCTATTAGTGCGTATGGAAAATGTATGTGATCTTTTATTTCAGCTCATGAAACATGGGACCAACACTTTACATGTTGCATTTATATTTTTGTTCAGTATACATCATTGGACAGGAAAAGTCGCAACGCTCGCTCACTATAAAAACATGGGTGTTTTATTAGACAAGTTTAAAAGATTGACGTTTCGGCCAAGGCATGGGGAAGACAATTAGGGAGAACTCTCTTCAGCTGGTGGTGCTAATGAGAGACAGTGTGGTAGACCATACAGGTTGTTACTCAGGGTGTGCTGTGGTCAATGTCTCCACCTAGTGATGAAAAACAGAAGTAAAACCAACAAACTGGAAAACTGGACAAGCTTTTTTCAACTACAGTAGGTGTAATTGATATGCAACCATTACTATATAATTTGTTGAATATGTTGGGCTTTGAAAAATAAACAACATGGCTAAGCAAAACTAGGGATGACAACAAAAAACATCAAAAGCTTAGGCAATGACAGAGAACCATGTCTTTTCTACATAATATACAATATTTCAGCACTGTATTTCCATCTGAACATTCTGTAAAGTCGAACTCGACCCAGATGGATTCCATAACAGCACAGTGCACACATTAATCATCTATGTAATTAGTTTGTATTCTGAACATAAATATATTAGATATTAATTATACCTTACGACAACAGATAGTCATAATTAATCATCCCTTAGTATTACAAGTTTGTGTCATAATAAAAACACATTTGATCCATAAACCTTACTGAGCCTTGTGATAAGACCTCTTACCAGGATGAGCAAGGTCTTCCACTTCCTCTGGTGGAATCATACACTTATAAGGGTTGGAAGCAGCTGTTAGAAGGCTTTCTCCATAACAAAGGTCCCCAAAATTCTGAAGGTCAAAGGTTAACACCGCTTCACTGTGTAGTGGTCTGTGACTGTGTTACTGCACATCCTGACAACAATGCAGTGGATTGTGAATGTTAGCGTTGGACTTATCAATTGTGAAATACAGTTCTCATGACAAAATGTAAATCGTTTGGAACTCGTGAGAGCATGTAAGCATGCCATTATCATGTGCAATTAGTCAAGTCATGTAGGACAAGAAAACGATCACACTTTTGAGCAGTGTGCATCTTATCTGAAGTGTGCTGAGGATGAAATTAACAAAGATACGCTGTTAATAATGTACCACAACAATGATTGGTCATAAGTCTACTATATTTTATCTGCATGCTTCATATTGAGGAATATACTTGAGTTTGCAACCACAGGGTAAAATATCCAGCTATGCCACTATGAGGAGATGCTCACTTATGTGTTGTTGAAATGTAGTGGACACACCTTGGCTTCATGCCATTTTGTTCTTCAGAGAAGGAATGGGACATCTAGCTGATGTTGACCACTGAAGTTATGTTGACAAATCAAGAGTTCAATTCAGTAGACTTTACACAATAGACACTGTCCATCGCAGTTCTAAGTATGTTAGAAGCATTGCACTTCAGCCTTTATACCTGCTTGTGGGTAGTTTGAACTCAACTGTTTTTATTATGTGGTCCTATGGATTCATGGTACTACCATTACATTTTCTATTTTGTAATTTTTCTATGCATGAATTTCATGTTACTATTTTAGCATTGTTCACACATTTGCTAAAAGAAAGTCACACAATAACCATTCAAAACAAACAAAGTTATAGCAACTTTAATAGAAATGAGTTTAAATTACTATAACTCAATTTTTGCATTAGTCATTCTTCATACAAAAAGACAATATTAAAAATGGTTACAAAAAAATACATATAATTAAAATCTGGAAATCCTATAGAGGGGGACATTTCCCTGGGGAATATATCAATAAATGAATGAGAAGTGCAAAGTTGTTTAGTCATCAAATGCCACATTTTGGGCACAATACATATAATATGACATAGGCTTGCTGCATAAGACAAGATATAATAAATATACAATATTCTTCAAGAATAAAACAAAAACAATAGATCTCATGACTGCATAACTTGACAACACATTCCTTCATATTTTCAGTCCACATAATGGTTGAAAATTTGGTCCAAATGGACCAACTACACTTGCAACAAAGTATTCAAACAGAAATAACTTTACACTTATGGTATGCAAAATATCCATACAATTGCCTTGTTAGCTACATTTTTTACAGGCAGCATTTAATTCTGTCTTTTGACAAACTGAAGGGGGAAAAAACAAACATACATATATATATACATACACACACACACACAAAATGTGACATCTTCCTCTGACAATGCGCTCTAAAACCTACTCATTCATTGGTATATTGGTCCAAAATGTTCAGGAGATATTCAATAACAGACTGCTTTGTCTGGCAGCATCTGTCTAATTGGCCTCTCAGCCTTCTATTACAACCCTACTTTTTCACAGTGATGTTGTACGCAACAGGTCCTCTAAATGTGAACACCAAGTAAAATGTGACGTTTTCATTGCCATAAAGCACCGAGGCTGCTTTCAGATGAGGAATAGTGAACTTCTTCTCTTTTGGGCCATCAAGGTAGACTATCCCAACTTCTGTCCACCCAGACACAGTCCTGAGCAGTTTTGCCATCTCTGGCATTTTCCACACCTCCCCACTGAACCACTTCATTCTCTTTTCTGAGATGGAGAGGACCTTTGTAATCGTTTCAACCTTGCTCTTGTGGACAATCTTGTCCCATCCAATCTTGTCCCATCCACTTCCATTACTCAGAAAAAAGTGGGTGTAAATCCTTGTCTTCCTTTGTGGTATATCCTTCATTTTGGTCCAGTAGCTTCTTTTGAGGTACTCAACAGGTGATAGAACAATGTTGTATTTGGTCTCCTTTTCAGGGTCAGTGTCATGATCTTCTGGCCAGAAGAGTAAGATGAGCAGGAACAGAGCACTGGACAGGCACTTCCGTTTCTCTGTTGGGAACTGCTGACTGAGTTTCTGAAGGTCTTTCAGAGCAGCCAATTTTGGAGATTGGGTTGTAAGGCAACTCAGAGCAATTTGAGCTGCTATGTAATTGACAAGATCCATTTGATCCAACCTGGCCACCAGAGGGTTGCTGGGGTAGAGAGATATGATATTCTCTAGGACTTTGACTTGGTCTCTTTCTTTCTGGTCAGTCAGAAGGGAGAAGATCGAAGTTATATTCCCCCCCACCAAGCCGGTAAATGATCATGCGTTTCATGAAAGGAGATAAACTGCCAGGGTTCGACTGGCACAGCTTTGGGGCAATACTGAGAGAGGCATCACTGAAATATTTACCATACTCAGAATATTTTCTTACCAACCATGTCATTGGATGGCTTATTTTCATCTCAGAGCTTTCAATCGTCTCCTCCTCATCTGCACTGATGTCTGTCTGGAAATAACTCAGGTCTTCCGAGATCCACTCCAGGGCTTAATGTAGTGTCATTTGAAGGCCTTTCAAATTGCTGTGAAAATTCTCCCAGGGCTTCTTCACTTCCTCAGGAATGTAATCGGTGAGCAGGTACTTCATACATTCTGAGTGGCCATACGTTTTTCTTGAGAAAACACGCAATGAGAATACGAGCTTCAACAGACTGCAGCCAACTTCACCTGCAGCAAAAAAGCCACTGTTGTTCATGTTCTCAAGTTTCAACAGCATCTGCTGTATTTTCTGCCGTTTTTGGTACTTTCTCAATTGCTTTACACTTGGCGTTGAACCATCTTCTGTACACCTGGCCTTTTGTGGCATTTGTTTTGCTGCAATCTCTACCCAATCTTTTGCCTCTTCAAACTTCTCATGGGAGTAATTCAGGCGAGCAAGTTGCTGAGCAAAGAATGCATCTTTGTTGAAGCGTTTGTATGCCTCCTTGAGGAGCTCGATTGCCTTGTCAGGGGTTTCCTTTTCACTCACATGTTCAATGAGAGGAGAGAAAAAGCTGTTTGATTCATCACCTTTACTTACTCTGCAACGTCTCATGAACAGGGTTCGCAAAAACTTTGCATAATCTTCTTTTCCAAATCTGTGCTCAAAAAGCACATCCTCGTGGAGAAGATCCATGGCCAACCCACTTTGCTGCTTTTGGTCACCGAGGAGCTGCTGAAGGATTTCCTTTGCAACAAGTGGATGAATGATTCGAATTGATTCAATGTGTGTCTTGTCATCTCTAAGATGTATAAAGACAAGTTTGGCCTGCTCACTCAGTGATCTCTCAAAAGCATGCTGGCGGAATCGATCCATATGAATGGTGAATACTAGCAGAGCTTCGCAATGGGACTGGGAAATTAATTAGTTCTGAACATAAGTGTTGAGCAATGCCACATACCGAATGAGCCGAGTGACGACTGCTTCATGATCGATGCCTTGGAGCAAATGTTTCACAAATTGCGCAACATACTCAACAATCTTCTGGTGTTCAAATTCTTCACTCATCAAGATGAATGTCAAAATGAATTCTGGCTGGTACTGTCCTTCAAGCTGCTGCCGTTTCCCAGCAAACTGTCTCTTCTCTTCTTTTGATAGTTTGTGAGTGACAGCTACATTCTGCAATGGCGAGACCTTGCACATCTTCTCTGGGTTATGTGATCGTCTGCAGCTCAACAGAATGAAACACGGTGTTCCTTGTTTGATTTTCTTAGTGTTGATGGAAAACTCCAATTAATTCCTCATCTCATCAAGGTATTCTTTGTCACAGTCCTCTATCAACAGGAGCACTGGGAGACATTTCTCAGGATCTGTTTCCTCATACTCTCGGAGTTGAACAGCATGTTCAGATACAATGGCTGCTGAGTATGACGGCTTCACAACAGCACATCTTAGGTCTTTCCTGTTGTTCCACAGCACCTGCCTTCCCACTGTGCTTCCACCGCTTCCTGGGTGATGGTAGATGTTGATACTGTTCACAGGTCTGTCTACACCCCATTTCATAGTGTCAGTGAGAAGTTCGGAGACCTACCTGTATGCATCCCTTTGAATCACTTCTCCAACAAACTTATTCTCTGCAAGCCAGAAATGCAACCAGGTCACTCTTTCCCTGTGGTAAAACTGTCTTTCAATGTTTTCTTTTTCTACTTTGATGTAATCGTCGCTTGTTTCATCACAATGATTGACACTCAGGATTTCCAAGGAATACATCCTTTTCTCCTCACGAGTTTCAAGAAGGCGCTGTCCTTTCAGGTAGATAGGCAAGTGTTTGGTGTCGCATCAACATGGCTCATTTCCATCCTCGACAACACTGGAACGGTTCACAGTTTCTGTTCCACATAAACCCTCTGCAAAACATTGCCATTTCTGATAGTTGTCCTCAGATTCTGAGATGCAAATGATGTCTTCATGACCTTCCATATCTGTGAAGAACTCATAGAAGGTGTGCAAAAGTGGTTTCTCAACTGGGGAGGTGAGAAGGAAGACCACAGTGAATGTTCCTTTTGGCAAGATCTGTTTGCAGATCAGTGACACGGATTCCCCGAGGAGTGTCATCTTCGTTTTAATCCATGTCATTTCATCAGAGGGGTTTTCATTCCCTTTGTAATCGCTTCGTCCATTGCAAAAGATCCAGCTAGTTTGCTCAAACAAATGCAAATGGCTCACAAAATCGGCAATGCTTATACCACTTGGTATTTTGTAGTTCTGCATGAAATGTATATTTGCAGCATGGTGCTGGATGTTTTTACTGCACAGTCCTGACAGCTTGGAATCTGGGTAGAAGTCGAACACACAGAAAATGTTCATGTTGAGCAAGAAGTCAATGTTGCTCAAGTCATCTGGTTTGAACTTGTTAGTGACAAGAATGTACCATTTCTCCTTTTCAATGAATTTCTTGCCACTGGTTATCAGCATGGTGAGTTTCCTTCCAAGGTCTTGGCAGATGTCTGGGGTGTTAACATATCGACAATGCTCAGCCTCTTCTCTTCGGCCATCTCTGTCACTGACTCGCTGGTAGAAGTAATTTTGATCACTCACTGGCTCGGTTTTAGATCCTACCCTGCGATAGATTGTTTCCTTTTCATGCTCAATCTTGTTAGAGGACTCTTTGAAGTTCGGCAGACGAACAGAGTACACTCGGTTCTTAACAATGCTTATGGAGGGAACAATATCAACCTCCACCACATATCTTTGTTCTGTGCTATACATGTCCATGACCTCTATAAACCGAGGTGGGCGAATGCACTGTCGCACATGCTCGCTGTCAGAGAGAGAGAAACTCCTCTCAATGTGATCCAATGCATCAACATATATATCTTTCTCAGAAACCGGAACACCGATTATCTCGCCATGCACATAGCCTGCATCATCCCTACTGTCCATCACACCAAAGTGTATTGTAACATTTTATCTGATATTCATGCAGCCAGCACCGAATTTGAGAACCTCTTTGGAAAATTTTGCCTGTAGTCTTGTGCGGTTCAATTTGGCAGCATTGTCAAGTGACTTGTACTCATGACAGGGATAGATCAGATCAAATACACCAGATTCAGGTTGCAGAACACTATGTTTGACATGTGAAATCAATGCCTTCTTTGTCAAATGGCCATGGCTTGCAGTCTCTCTTTGTGGTTAACACATTGTCCTCAGATTGTCCTTAATGAGTTTGTTTCTCTTCCTCTGAAATACCTTGATCTGTCTCTGGAATCTGGTGAGCTGATCCCTGCTTCTTCTTTTAACTTCCCTTTTCACTATTGTTGCTACTTTGAGGCTTTTCCTTGCCCTGAGTTCTCTGTTTTGTGTCTACAGGCTCATTTCTCTTTCTGATGATCAACAGAGCTGGTCCTGATTTCATTCCCATCTCTTTTCTCAGATAGTCCTCAGTCAGTACAAGGAGGATTCTCCCATCTACCTCTTCCTCATAAAGTTTTTTGATGTATTGCTCCTTCACTCCAATAGTTCTTAACCAGGAGCTCACGTGGGAGTCAGTCCATTTTTCAACAGGCAGTTCATCAAGTTCCTCTGCTGGGGGGGTATACAGAAGATAGCCCTATTTGGTAAAACAGCTCAAATAAGCAAAGAGAAACGACAGTCCATCAATACTTTAAGACATGAAGGTCAGTCAATACGGAAAATTAAGAACTTTGAAAGTTTCTTCAAGTGCAGTCGCAATATTTTGATTTGTTTAACACCTTTTCGGTTACTACATGATTCCATATGTGTTATTTCATAGTTTTGATGTCTTCACTATTATTCTACAATGTAAAATAAATAGTAAAAAATTAAGAAAAACCCTTGAATGAGCAGGTGTGTCCAAACTTTTGACTGGTACTCTATATTAATGATGATTTTATATTCTACTAATACTTATCATTACACCAATATCTCCAACAGTTTCTTACCCATTATTCCACTTCAGTCTACGAGCTCACTGCTGAGTAGGGTCTTGTATAATCAGTCTGAGGAAAATAGTAACTATTAATCATTTGTCATCTTTTATTTTGCAAATCAACCACATGATCTTAAAATAGCACTGCTTGTTTTTCTACTGTGTGTTGCTCAGTTAAACATATTTGACATTTAACATAAACTACAAAAGTAGTACAGCATTTAGTAGGCTGTGAATAGAAAACAAACCGTTCTTGTGCTGAGTGTTGCAACAGAGGACAGACGATTTTTATGCGCTACGTGCTTCAGCACTCTGCTGTCCCGTTTAGGGCTCTGGCAGTCATGACATTTCGTCAGCCGGTAATTGTCAATGCAACTAACTGCCGGTCTCACGGTAATTAACATAAACACATTTAGCATCTCCTGGCTTCCATGCGTCGCCTACAAGCCACTGACGCAGACCTTTGGAACATCTACATTTAAAAAAGTCTAATAAAACCATAGCCTACACCATCACAATAAATCCCTTATGTATTTTCGACAGGTCTAAAGAAACATGATATGAAGAAAATGTAGTCTATTTCAGATAAACATTATAGCATACCGAGTTGTGTTAGGCCCTGATCTGGCTATGTCGTATGGCTGTGGGCTACACTAGTTAATTTGGCAAACAAGATTTGCTTCGAATTCTGTGGCATTATTTTATATTATGACGAATACAATTGAACATATAAAATAATAAAATAGAAAGGATGTTTTGTGCGCACATGCGGCTATTCTGTTGAGCGCTTAACAAAGAAACAGGTCTTCCTATATGCTTAATTTAGAGTTATTTATGCAGCTTTAGTTGTGATCAAAACATATAGCCAAACGTTTATATTTGTCATATATTCTAAGGCTGCCTGATGCGACTAATTAATTAGAATTGTTTTGCATGAAAGGCATGAGCTCTGCTTTGTTATTTGCGCAGGCTGCACACATTTCATCAGTCTCTCATTCACAATTTGACAAGCACTTGATTATACCTCGAATTTCCCGGCGGCATCAACTTTGTGCGGCCTTAATGCCCCCTAAAAGAATCCATGCCTTTTGTGGCCATTGTGCCCTTGGGCTGAATATAATAATTATAATTCCCTTCTCCCGGCTGCATGCTCCGAAGCACCTCTCTCTCACATGGCTCTCTCAGATAGCTCAATTATTATTAGCCAATGCCTGTTATGTGATTGGGTCTTTCTCACAGGCTACAAGTGAAGACAGACACATCGGGGACACAACTGCGAGCGTCCTTATCCAATTCTGAGGCGCACATTGAAGATATTGGAAGAACTGTCCACATTTACTTTTCGTCAGCCAACAAGATGAATAGGCCTAATGAACAGCAAAAGCACTAGCCTATGTCAATCTACAATCCCACATAATAGAATAGGTCAACTTTTGTACTCTGTGCAATAAATAAATATTCCAGACATAGTCTGTGACAGTTGTGGGATGCGATAGATCCCAAATTAATACAACCACTGGCATAAAAAAATTTTTTTAAGCAATGAGGCTGACACAACAGATCAGAATGTTTAGCTTAAAATGCTAAATAAACCATTAGGCTATTTCTTCACATTATAAGCGCAGCATTGCGCACACGGCAGTAGGCTATAAGCGCAAATGTTCCAAAATGCAATCAATTAGCAGGAAAACATCACTCTCAGAAGTGACCGCAAATGCAATTATGCATGTTATGCTGTTATTATAAAGGTGTATCTTTATGGTGAAAATAATCTTCCCCAAACTTGAAACTCACACATTGCATATGTATGCCAGTTAGGCTCTACACCCGTTGTAAAGTGGATGAATGTGCTTAATTGTAAGAAGTTATTTGGCCACTTTAGTTGTGAAAACCTTATCAAAACATTTAGACCTATGGGCTAGGCTACATGAGGTGCGTGACTACGATTTGAAAAAGTTGCAAAAAGAAAAGTGCATGCGCTGTTTCTTGCCTTATTGCACACAAGCTAGGCATCATTCACAAGTGATAATATATACTACATGGCCAAAGGTATGTGGCCACCCCTTCAAATTAGTGGATTCAGCTATTTCAGCCACACCCGTTGCTGACAGGTGTATAAAATCGAGCACACAGCCATGCAATCTCCATAGACAAACATTGGCAGTAGAGTGGCCCGTACTGAAGAGCACAGTGACTTTCAACGTCATTGGATGCCACCGTTCCAACAAATCAGTTCGTCAAATGTCTGCCTTGCTAGAGCTGCCCCTGTCAACTGTAAGTGCTGTTATTGTGAAGTGGAAACATCTAGGAGCAACAACGGCTCAACCGCGAAGTGGTAAGCCACACAAGCTCACAGAACAGGACCGGCAAGTGCTGAAGCGCATAAAAATAGTCTGTCCTCGGTTGCAACACTCACTATCGAGTTCCAAACTGCTTCTGGAAGCAACGTCAGCACAACTACTGTTCATCGGGAGCTTCATGAAATGGGCCGAGCAGCTGCACATAACATCTAGTGGAAAGCTTTCCCAGAAGAGTGGAGGCTGTTATAGCAGCAAAGGGGGGACCAACTCCATATTAATGCCCATGATTTTGGAATGAGCTGTTCGACAAGCAGGTTTCCACATACTTTTGGCCATGTAGTGTATCCTTCACAATTGATAGGCTAATATTGTCACCCATCCGACTGTTCTTGATTTGATCTTGTCTTTACATATACTAAATAATATATGTGTGAAATTTGTTTTGATTTAGAATGGACCATTATCATGCACCTGTATTAAAACAGGGGCAGGGGATTTTTTTTTTGTCATCTATGCACTTAAATAGCGAATGGAGGATGGTTTTTGCCATGGTTAACTTTCATGCCAGCCTGGTAGGCTATACTCCTGTTGTAAATATAAGCAATGTGCTTAATATTAGGAAAGTTGAGAAATAAATATAGTAGGCCTAACCTATAGAAAGCTGATGGGATCCTACTCTTTTTAATAGAGGCCATCACTCTGTTTTCTTACGCAATTGCATAGCCTATAGAAATGTTGCGCAACATGAGCTCATGGGCTCTCATTGAGTGTTTGATTACATTTTCGATTACATTTGCATTGATGTCAGAGTAATTAAAGCGAAAATAGAGTGCTGAGTACCAGGCAGTCAGCAAGTTTGGTAGGCTACTAATGATCAAAAGCAGTATCAGAACTTGGAGAAGCCTAATTACAGTGACTAAACGGTCAAGTGGAATTTGACTGCTGTCATGACTCGTGACCGCCGGTGTGTCAGTAATACGGTCACCGTAACAGCCCAAGTCCCGTTCTGTGAGCTTGAGTGGCCTACCACTTCACGGCTGAGCCGTTGTTGCTCCTAGATGTTTCCACTTTACAATAACAGCACTTACAGTTGACCAGGGCAGCTCTAGCAGGGTAGAAATTTGACAAACTGACTTGTTGGAAAGGTGGCATCCTATGAATGTGCCACGTTGAAAGACACTGAACGCTTCAGTAAGGCCATTCTACAGCCAATGTTTGTCTATGGAGATTGTATGGCTGTGTGCTCGATTGTATACACCTATCAGCAACGGGTGTGGCTGAAATAGCCAAAACCACTGATTTTAAGGGGTGTCCACATACTTTTGTATATATAGTGTAACTAATGCCATTACCGCGATTCATTATTTTAATCGTTTGACAGCCATGAACCAACAAAAAAAAAATATCATTTTCAACATCCGTAAAAATACGTATTTTCAATGTCCAGCAGTTTTCTTTTTAACGTCCGTAAATTATGTCTTTTAAACTTGAACTGAAAATGAACGTGACTGCTATGTCAGACAGAGAATCCTTTTCAACATAATTTCTCTCATTGGGGTCGGTCAAAAAATTATAGTAAAAGACAAAAAGTATTCAGTAGGTCTATGCCTATGTTGGTGTGAATGGTGCAGATCTCTTGTAAAGGGACACCTTTGCACAGTGCCCAAGACGTCAGCCAAACCTCTGGTGGAATGAGCCCCTCAGACCGTCCGGGGGCTGTAAACCCTTGCTATTATAAGCATATAATAGCCTCCACTATACAATGGGATAGCCGTTGATGAGAGGGGCCCACCTTTGCAAGGGGGCGCCCAGGAAATTGTGGGGATTCATTATTCTCATAATTGATGGGATGACTAGCTTGGAAGGAATGCATTAATGATTAAGGCAAGGAGGGTCTGGACTGTGCTGATGTGGGTTGTTTCACCTGGCAAGCTGTGATTGATGTGAAGAGCTGTTTTAGGGGGTAAGATAAGATAAGAATTTGTGTCTCCAAATACTAGACTATACTGCTTCTTTGTGATCTGTGAACCGTCCTTGGACGTAGGAATGGTGTCTAGGGGAGCTGGCTCTTCTCACCATGATAGGTTGTTATGATAAAAACTTATGCCTGGCAACAGGGATGCGCCAAGGGTCTGGGACTAGCTTGTGCGCCAACGGATTGGCTGAGTAAGTCTAAACCACGCTCAGTCTCTACCCTGATAGGCCCAGCAGAGAGTGGGAACTATCTCTGTCAGAGTATTTGAAGAAGAACTCATAACAATGGATTAGTTCTCTGTCTGCCCTGCGTGGTATTTCAGGGAGCCCGTATATACGAACATCATATTTACCATTGAAGGTTTTGCATTAATTAAAATACTAGTATATCTTAGAAGTCGTGTTGACCTCTTTTGTTCCTAATACCAGATTTGAATTGACGCAACTTTGACAATTGGTGACTTCCGACGTGATCTGGTAAAGGGACTTCGCTGGGTATTGTCCGGCCCATTTGGTCATCTCTGTCATTGGACGGTGTGTTTCACAAAGAGTCCGGACTACTACAAAAAAAGGTAAGCAGACACCTATTGTTATATAACTAAAGTTCTGCACATTGGCTTTATCCAAATAAATTTTGTGAAACACCTGTTTGATGTAAGTTAACTAAATTATGAAACTATTATGAGTAGATAAGCACAATATTGTGACATGCAAACCTTTGGTGAATGTGATGTTAAACCATGGTACCAGAGAGTATTTGTGCTACCGGCAAGGTCCGTAACTGTGGGGTACGGCTAGGTTCAGGAGACAATACTGACATCTATCGGCAAGGTCCGTAACTGCGAGAATACGGCTAGGTTCGGAGATACAGGGAATAATTGACTTAAGTAATTGCTATCGGCAAGTTTCGTAACTACGTGGATACGGCTAGGTTCAAAGAATTACACCGGCAAGGTCCGTAACTACGAGGATACGGCTAGGTTCTGGAAATTTTAGATAAATACTAGCGACTTGCAAGGTCCGTAACTTCGAGGGTACGGCTAGGTTCAGCTGAGTATTTTGAAGATAGTAGAGGAGGCTGTGTGCCCAAATAGAAGAGGCTGTGTGCCCAAATAGATTGTGTGTGGAGTGTAAGTGTGTCATTTATGACTGTGTGACATATTTGACTGTGTGATAGGATTATGACTGTATATTGTGAGTGAGTGCGATAACTGTGTACTATTTTTGCTGTGTGATAACTGTATACTACGTTTAACTGTGTACCATTTTTGGCTGTGAATACAAATAATATTTTAAAACAGTAAATAATGAGAATTACAATTAGGAAATACAGTTTTAATTGTGCAAACGTTAACAAAAGACACCCATAGGAGGTACTATAAAAAGTTAGACAGTGCGAGTGTTGTCGTATGCATGAGAGTGTGAATGATAAACCTGTATACCTTGATAGAAAACTAATTGGGAATCAAAAGACGTCTGTGGCTGTCCAAATTGGATAATTTGTGAATAACTGTTGGATTTGTGGTTACTCAAACCGTATAACCCGTCAGTGACAATCGAAAACATAAAATGTAAAGTGATGAATGGCTAGTGTGACTGAACTGAAACGTTTGAGCTGATATGATTGAACTGTGATGTTTGACATAGTATATTACTGGTTTTGAATAGTTGTGTCGAAGCAATTCGGTTTATTATTTGATTTGATGTTTGATGTTTGACATAGCATAATGCTGGTTTTAGGTGCTTGGTTTGGGCTATTTGGTTTATTATTTGATTTGGCGTATGGTGTTTGACCCTGTAAAGTGCTGGTTGAATGATTGGACCGAGATGATTCGGTTTATCGTTGAGATATCGATATGCACCGACTTTGACTAATTAGGTGGGAATAATTTGATTTGGATGAATGGACTGGAGTACTTTGAATAACGGCAGAATATTGGAAACGCGCTAAAACGAGAAACAGCTCCTCACAAAGCCTGTTCCCCCTGGACAAGGAAGGTAGAGTTGCGAGGGGAGGGGCTGGAGACGTCGAAAGTGTGGCTTTTGGAGCCATGATAGACTGGGAGTTGGCTGGGAACACCACGGGGCGATTGTTTGAGAGGTACCTATAAATTTATAACGATATATACGTATGGGCTTGCTCACCCGAACGTAGACATACATCATGGGTGAGAAAGTAGAGAATATTCACATTTGCATTTTTGGTAATTTGGCAGACGCTCTTGTCCAGAGCGACTTGCAGGAGCGATTGGGGTTGAGTGACTTGCTCGAGGGCACATCGGCAGATTTTTCGCCTGGTCGGCTCGGGGATTGGAACCGGCGACCTCTCGGTTGTTGGCGCGGCGCTATTGGTCACTAAGCTGCCTGCTGCCCCATATGAGTTTAAGGTTGTGGCGTTGTTTGATCATGTGATAAGGTTTAATGGGTAATCGGACCATAACTAATGTGGTTATGGAAGTAATGTATCAAAAGTGGAGAGCCAATAGGAGGCTCCACTGAACTATTATGGTTTATTTGGCATTTCGGTGGCATGAGGCGAAGTCTTTGTGTATGAGTGTGGGTGGACCGGATGCTACTGAGTATTTAGTTTGGTAATGTTGAATGGACTATTTGTAGCGTGTTTTGGGGTTAAATAGAAAGACTCACTTATTCAATAGAGAATGGGTGAAGGGAGAGATAGCATTACTTTGTGTTGCTGAATGAGGTGAAAGCTAGTGCAACTTTCATTTGGTGACGTCACTTGCTCTATGAACTGGAAGTAGTTACTTTGAGAGCATTGCAGATGGTGTGGAGTGCCTGGCGATGTATGTAGAGGGTTCCTGGTTCGAAAACAGGTAGGGACAGTGAGTAAAGCTTTCGCAGTGGGGCTATATACCTAGATTACTATGTGGAATGAGAAATGTGAAAGGTTGAATTAGATAGTTTAAGTAGAAGTATTCTAGAAAGGTCTATGAAAATATGTTACAAGGTCCCCATGCGCTTTCCCCGAAGGAGCAAGGGGAGGGTGAGAGAGAGTTCAAATGTTAGGAACATTATTAAATGTATGCTTATCAACGATAGTAAGTATTTGTTTTATTAATTAGGGCCTAATCAGAGAGAACAGTTAAAGAAATTGAATAGCGAACTGAAATGGGTTAGCGGGAAAATATAAATTGTTGGTACATTTTAGAACGATAATTTATTTTGGTTACGGGGATGCAAGGGACATTGGCTGTTGTGCTGGGGGAATAGTGCCAGCCTGTGGTGGGTTCTGGATTGGTGAAGCAGGGGGGACAGGAACAATAGAAGGGGAGACAGATTTTCATAGGGGGTTGAACAAATAATTGATAATGGATCATTTGAGATGAGATCACATGTAGCAGAGTTAGGGTAATCAATTAAATAATCATTGTATACTCTAGGAATTTTGAGTGGTTTTATGGATTAGTTATGAGGAATTAGATTGATACAAACAATTATTGATGGGTTAAGACTGGGGATATCTGTATCATGTTTTGTGTGTACTACCATCTTTAGATTATAACCAGGAGAAAGATATTAGCTCATCTCATTGGAATGTTTCCTAGGGGGGAGCAGTAGTGAAGTTAGGCAGTATTTAGGTCATAAAAGTGAGCTACCAAATTAAGTGAGGCCTGGCTATTTGTGGTTGTTATTTTTCAAATTGGGTTTTTCAAACAAAAAACAACACACCTAGTATGATGTTTATAAAGCCTTGTTGTTTCAATTTTGGGGGGTTTTCAGCAGGTCAAGGGTGATATGTCTTAGAGGAGCACACAGTGAATTTTATGGAGTTTTTTAGGTTTGGGCTGAGTTTGGGGTATATATGATTTCTTATGAGAATGAATGTCATGAGGACTTAATGAACACTTGGGATTACTAACATTTATGAAATATTTAGAATAATGGTAATGTTTGGTATACTATGGGATGGAACAGTTCGTTGAATAATTTCAATTGCCTCTGAACTCTGTTTTAACCTTCTGGTGTTAATTAATCATCCACACTAGTAAATTCTAAAGGCATGAGAGGAGGACTTTAAGATAGTTTATTTTACTAAGTTGAGGGTAATTTATAGTACTGTGAAAAGTGTGAAGAAGATTATAATTTGGTAATAATATATATGATTTAAACCATAAAATAACAGAAGAGAGAGTGGAGGGATGGCAATTGGATAATGAATTACCTAAGTGATTGTTTAGGTAGGTGGTAATATTGACACATGGGCAAATCATGTGTCAAAAGGGGAGAGATAGGATTAAATAATAAATATATACGAAGGAGAGGACAAAATACTTTAAAAAAAAACAACAATAGAAATTGAGAGCTGAACATGTATGTGTGAAGATAGTTTATTAACCACACCCGTATGTCAGAGGTTTTGTGCCCCACAGGTGAACTAAAGGAGAAGGTGACCCACTCTATCTCACCAGGAGACTGGGTGAGCATCCAGTCCCTAAAAGAAGAAAAACTGGAAGCAGGCCTGTTGGGAAGGGCCCTACCAAGTCCTATTAGATCCACCTGGGTGCATGTCACACACTGCAAAAAGGTAAACCCAGTTACACCTGATGAACAAACACAGAGTTAGGAGAAAGAACCGATCACCACTAGGGCTCGGGGGTTGGCTCCTTAACAAAGATTCCCTTACCCTGTCTGATCATCCCTGTGTGAGTTCGATAGAAGGTAAAGCAATGGGTTGGCCTCTGGCGTCTGACATGTTCTCAGGGCGAGGGTGGGGATTCACAGGTCTCCCGACGGTAGGTAGCTGTCTGATTGTGGGGGCCATATTCCTAGCACACTCAAACCCTCCTGATCAGCCAGAAGTAGTAGTTAACCTAACACAAGTTGATAAAATAATACCTGAGCACAGTCTACGAAGGCATAGGAGACAGCTAGACGTAGGGAAAGGGGAAGTACTAGGGACTTTAGGGAAGGACATCACCATATGTATGTCACCATGTACATCCTGGGACTATGTAGTTGCTCATACCAAGCGGGGGGGATATGTCAATCTCCATACACAGTTTAGGGACAGGTGTAGTATTGTGAAAGTAGGGAATTACCAGAAATGGCAGTGCGACCCATATAAGGGTAGGTGCTGTCTGAAAGACTGAAATACGCTAAAACAGGTTACAGACCTGAACAAGTGAGATATCCTCTTCAACTGGGGCACCCTATAGAGTAAACCTCTCTGAGGGAGGTAGTGAGACCGGGGCTGTGGTAAAGATAGTGCAAACTATAGACCTGAAGAAAGTAGGACAGGTGGAGACGGGGTGTAGAAATCTTGACCTGTGGTTGGAATGGATTTAGTATACGGCAAGAACTATGTCTAAAGAGGACTGTTATGCCTGTGGGACAGCCAAACCTAGGTTAACAACTACTCCGTTCCCCTTGACAGGCTTTAACTCTCTGTCAGGTTTATCCTCCATGCAAGCCACCTGGGAATGTGGTGAAAGAGTCTTGTAGTAACTTGCACTATCTGTATCCCCCGATAACAAAGTCATCCCGACCTAGGTTGCCTCCGTTTGAAGTCTCAGGGGATTCTAATTGTTTTTCTAGGACTAGTAAGAAAGGATACAGGGTAGGGCATCTTAGCTCCTGCTCCCACACAGAGAATATCACAACTAAAGAGACCATGACTAATCTCTCCTCTTTGTTGCAGCCAGAGGATTTTAGGAACCAAAACCAGGCCCGTGCTGACATCTGATGGTTGTGTGGTGATAACTGATTGTGAACTCACCTACATACGCAAACAATCAAACGTGTCAGAGACTGGTGAGTTGTCACGTAGAAAGTGGGACCTCCTCCCGGGATCCTTTGATGAAAGGATATATATATTGATGGGATAGGAGTACCTCGAGGGGATCCAGAACAATTCAAAGCTAGGAATCAGATCGCAGCTGGGTTTGAATCAAGTCTTTTTTGGTGGTCAACAATTAATAAAAACGTAGATTGGATAAATTATATTTACTATAACCAGCAAAGATTTATAAACCACACTCGTGATGCAATAAAGGGATTAGCTGAGCAGACAGCGGCAACTAGCTTAATGACATGGCAGAATAGAATAGCTTTAGATATGCTTTTGGCTGAGCGGGGCGGAGTTTGTGTTCTGTTTGGATCTATGTGCTGTACTTTCATCTCCAACAACATAGCACCGGACGGGTCCGTGACCAAAGCGCTTCAGGGACTCACCACGCTGACGAACGAACTGGCTGAGAAATCTGGTATTGATAGCTCCTAAACGGTTGGTTTGATAACATATTTGGTAAATGGAAAACTATTGTTGTGACTATTCTGGGTGAAGTTATAGCTTCTATGGGTATACTTGTTCTTTGTGGATGTTGGCTTATTCTCTGTGTCTGAGGTATGGTGAGAAAGGAGATGGAGAAGGTGGTTTCCCAACAGATGGTGAGATACGGCCCAATCCCGGACTCCGACCTAAGGAATGAAGGATATGACCTACCAGGCTTGGTGGAGTGACACTCTAGAGGGTGTCTAAAGGGGGCCAAAATGTACTTCCCTGTTTGTTTTATTAATCAAGTTAACCATTGTGAATATTTGTCTTTCCTTATGTGATGGTTTGAAGTTCCTTGGTGACTGGTAACCAACAATTTGCAAGTTGGGTGTAGATGGACTGAGGGTTTTTATTTTTTAGTATCATTATGGCTTATTAATAAAAGTGTGATTCTTTTTGTTTGTAATGTATTTTAATGAATTACACCCTGTGTTTTCTTATTTTGGGTTCACACCCAGTGGGTGTGAAAAGGGGGATTGTGGGGATTTATTATTCTCATAATTGATGGGATGACTAGCTTGGAAGGAATGCATGAATGGTCTGGACTGTGCTGATGTGGGTTGTTTCACCTGGCAAGCTGTGATTGATGTGAAGAGCTGTTTTAGGGGGTAAGATAAGATAAGAATTTGTGTCTCCAAATACTAGACTATACTGCTTCTTTGTGATCTGTGAACCGTCCTTGGACGTAGGAATGGTGTCTAGGGGAGCTGGCTCTTCTCACCATGACAGGTTGTTATGATAAAAACTTATGCCTGGCAACAGGGATGCGCCAAGGGTCTGGGACTAGCCTGTTCGCCAACGGATTGGCTGAGTAAGTCTAAACCACGCTCAGTCTCTACCCTGATAGGCCCAGCAGAGAGTGGGAACTATCTCTGTCAGAGTATTTGAAGAAGAACTCATAACAATGGATTAGTTCTCTGTCTGCCCTGCGTGGTATTTCAGGGAGCCCGTTTATACGAACATCATATTTACCATTGAAGGTTTTGCATTAATTAAAATACTAGTATATCTTAGAAGTCGTGTTGACCTCTTTTGTTCCTAATACCAGATTTGAATTGACGCAACTTTGACAAAATGAAGAGTACGTCACTCTTTCGCCATGCACTCGTTCTATCCACGTAGTAGCGCAACACGTGTACTGGACACGTGTACCGCCCTTCTTCTGTAGAGTAGAAGGGCGGCGGGTGGAAATCAATAAGCTCTAAGGCGATACAATTGTAATTGCCGCTGACCTTGGGCATAAAGGCGTGCTTGGGTAAAAACGTTACTTGGCGGAACCCCGGGGTAACTGTAGGCATGAATGGTGGACTGGAGTACATGCAGCTCTCTCACTCGCTATGCGGAGGTAAGGGCAATCAGCAAAGCCATCTTGAAGGAGAGGCTTTGGGTAGTCTTGAAGACTCCGAGAGCCAAGTCGCATTCAGATTTTCCTCCTCACAGGCCATGCCCGACGGGCCACGGTTTCCTAGAGAGGGTGGAAAATCACTCTGCACGCCTGGGTCAAAAGATCCCTGCATAATGGTAGTTACCAGGGATCGTCTTGAAGTGGGAGAATGATCTCCACCAACCAGAGCATGCTTGATCATCAAGAGGCTCCAAGATTAAGGATGATCCTTGTTCTCCTACTCTGTTAAGAGTGGGGGGAAATCAAGTATAGGAGGAAAATACATCTCCAATCCCCGTACGGGGGATTCCCTCTGGACAACAGTCCGCTCCCACATTCAATGCGCATTGAAAATAGGTGTTTTCCTTGCGCCACAGAATAAACTTGATAGTTGGTCTGTGTGTCTTATTATTATTAGCGTCGTGTCTATTTTAATATCAAGGAATATTTCACTTCCTCTGGTCTTAGGAACAACATGAATTTGTGCATGAAGAAGATGCAATACTTATCGACTTTCTCTGGTCAGTCTCACCCGAGGAAAGGAAGGGAACAGGGACCGTGGGAGATCTGACTGGGAAAAATTGTTTTGAACAGTCATCCAACTCGGAATTCCAAGTCTAAATACCCACATGTAGGAATGCACCGAAATGCGGGCACACTATGCAGGAGAGGGGCTCGCCTCATTCGCCACTTGACCTGTGTCCAACAGACGCTGTGTGATTGGTTACTTTTAAAGACTTTTGCCATGCCCAGGCGTATCCCAATAGTGAGACATTGAAACTTCATAAATTCCATCTGTAGTCTCCAAGAAAAGTAAATATTGGTCTTACCAATGGGCGGGTGAAGATGAACCAAACGTTGGTGGGGATATTTTTCCTCTCTGGAAAAAAAATAGAGGTTTGAAACAAGGGTAGGTTTTCATGGATCGTTTTTTCCGACAGCAGATAAACTCCAACAAAAGTGTTTCACCTGACAGAAATAAAGGGATAGGAATATGTTTTGCACTGTTACAACACTTTCGACAAGCGTAGACTACGGTTGGTATAGTTCTCCTCACCTCGTGAGATTGTACCATTGCGTACAGAAATTATGTTTAGTTCTTAATACGCCTCACATCGTTTGTTTTAGAAGACTCGGTATGATAGAAAGGTAGCCTAGCGGCTAAGAGCGTTGTGCCAGTAACAAATCCACGAGCAAGGTTCTTAATTTAACCCTAATTGCTCCTGTAAATCGCACTAAAATCTATAGAAGCCTTCTCTTTCCAACTGGTAGATTTCTGCTGCTGTACTAGAGATGGGTGGTGTCGAATGCTAGAACGTTCCGTCCTTCCCGGTGGGTGCACCCGATAGCGGAACTGTCTCACATCATAGGAACGACGTCATGAAGGGGCGGCTTTTTATGGGTACGTTTTGTTTAGGAGAAAAGGAGAGTTATCGGTGCCAGCAAGGCAGCCACTGGCAAGGTGGCATGGACCCCCCTCTGGCTTGCAGTGGAAGTCAGTTACATAACAGGCAACACTTGAATTTATTATGTTTGCTTAGTCCCAAGAAGAACTGAAAAATGTAGAGTTCAAAGTCATTTTCACTCAAACAGGAATATTTTGTTGGCAATGCAAAAGGAGATAATTGTGAAACAGTGGCTCTCTATTCTTGCAAAATAAGGATGTTATGTTTAGTTTTTTAGACATTGAACAATGCAAATTAACCCATTAACCAAATAATAAATGTTTAGTTTAGCTTAAAACCCTAATTTCACAAAATGCACAAGTTAAGATTTTGGGAACGTATACTGAACAAAAATATAAAAGCAACATGCAACAATTTCAACGATTTTACTGAGTTACAGTTCATATATTACAGTTCATATAAGGAAATCAGTCAATTGAAATAAATTCAATCTGTGGTCCTCTGTAGCTCAATTGGTAGAGCATGGCGCTTGTAACGCCAGGGTAGTGGGTTTGATCCCTGGGACCACCCATACGTAAAAATGTATGCACACATGACTGTAAGTTGCTTTGGATAAAAGCGTCTGCTAAATGGTATATTATTATAAAATTCATTAGGCCCTAATCTATGGATTTCACATGACTGGGAATACAAATATGCATCTGTTGGTCACAGATACCTTCAAAAAAAGGTAGCGGTGTGGATCAGAAAACCAGTCAGTATCTGGTGTGACCACCATTTGCCTCATGCAGCACGACATCTCCTTCGCATAGAGTTGATCAGGCTGTTGATTGTGGCCTGTGGAATGTTGTCCCACTCCTCTTCAATGGCTGTGCGAAGTTGCTGGATATAGGCGGGAATTGGAACACATCGATCCAGAGCATCCCAAACATGCTCAATGGGTGACATGTCTGGTGAGTCTGCAGGCCATGGAAGACCTGGGACATTTTCAGCTTCCGGGAATTGTATACAGATCCTTGCGACATGGGGCCATGCATTATCATCCTGAAACATGAGGTGATGGCGGCGGATGAATGGCAAGACAATGGGCCTCAGGATCTCATCTCTGTGCATTCAAATTGCCATCGATAAAATGCAATTGTGTTCGTTGTCCGTAGGTTATGCCTGCCCATACCATAACCCCACCGCCACCAAGGGGCACCCTGTTCACAACGTTGACATCAGCAAACCGCTCGCCCACACAATACCATACAGGTGGTCTACGGTTGGACGTACTGCCAAATTCTCTAAAACAACATTGGAGGCGGCTTATGGTAGAGAAATTAACATTCAATTCTCTGGCAACAGCTCTGGTGGACATTCCTGCAGTCAGCATGCCAATTGCACGCTCCCTCAAAACTTGAGACATCTGTGGCATTGTGGTGTGTGACAACTGCACATTTTAGTGGCCTTTTATTATCCCCAGCACAAGGTATTTGATATGCCACACCTGTCAGGTGGATGGATTATCTTGGCAAAGGAGAAATGCTCACTAACAGGGGTGTAAACAAATTTGTGCACAAAATGTGAGAGAAATAATACTTTTGTGCATATGGAACATTTCTGGGACCTTTTATTTCAGCTCATGAAACATGGGACCAACACTTTACATGTTGTGTTTATATTTCTGATCAGTGTAGTATGGACAGTACAAAATATCCACCTTACAAAATAAATCAAATATTAACAAACTATTACAGTTAATAAATGTAATAAATGTAATACATTAAATACCTATTCATCTGTCATTCAACTGACAATGGATATGATTGAATAAAACATGTTGCGTTGGATCATCATTAAGGAATATGGGATGACAGAAAAATATATAATTCCTCCATCAAAGAATGGTCAAAAAAACTCAAGCCCATAACCCAGAATGTAAGGTGAATACTTTCTGTAATCATCCTATCATGACTTGAGGCAGAACAAGTTTTAAATGCCTAGTGTGTCAGAGATCAAGCAAACAAGACTTTGGGTGACGCCCTGCAATAAAAAAAATATATATATTTATTTGTGTCCGATGTACAGCACAACGCTAACAGAGACTAGATCAAAGTAGAAAAGATACACACATTATGCTTTTACCAGTGTTCAGTTCAAACACCTTTTAGACTATCTGCCCTCGCCTGCACAGGAAGACAGGCACTGAAATAGTATTGATTCAAGAGAGAAAGCAGCAGCAAGCAAAACTATTTCAGAGACATCTACCCTCAGAGCTCACATACATAGCACAGTGTTATTTAAAAAGGCACAATGGCCACATCACAATTATCAATGATCAAGTCATTATCAAGTCGTCACATATACAAAAATATACACCTCTTTACAGTGAAAAGGCTCACTGAGGGAACGTTGTACAGTGAAACTACCATTGTCGACTTAAATCTTCCAACAACGTCAACAGAAGAATTCCTCCCTTGCTTTGCCAAGTATTTTGTGCCCAACAATACTTAAATACCTCACAATACTTGACATTAGGAGGGACTCCATTGCAAATAAAACAGATTCTCTCTGCCCACACTAGTTCATTTCCACCCTGGCTTCTTGATGCATCGGGGGACCTTGGGACGGTTCCATTCGGAGCCATTTTGTCTCAGTCGAGTAGGAAAGGCACTTGGTTTGGGCTGCTGCTCCCCCAGTATGCATCCACTCGTAAGGCAATCAATCAAATGTATTTATAAAGCCCTTTTTACATCAGCACGTGTCACAAAGTGCTATACAGAAACCCAGCCTAAAACCCCAAGGCAACGCTCCTCTGTGCCGTACCCATCCACCACCCCTCACCTGGCTCTCAGGCAGGCTCTGTGTCCAGTGTGGCACTGGTGGTTCAGGTGGGACGGGATTTGTAGGGGGGATTTCTGAGGGCTGGGTGGGCAACACTGTCGGTGAGGGCAGGTCTGGCAGTGTGGACGAGGGTGGGGGTGATGTAGGTTGGACTGATAATGATGTGGATGATACTGGCTCTACTGGTAATGTGGTTGTGGGGGTGTTGTTATGATTGACACTGACTGTATGGGTGTAGAGTCTGATACGGTCACTGACTGTAGGGGTGCTGTGGATGGGATTGTTTGAGACACCATCACATGCTGTGAGGGTACTGTGTTTGACGTTGTGGGTTCCTCTGGCTGTGACATGTGTCTGCAGCAGCTCTATGGCCTTGGGCCCGGGGTGTGGGTAGGGAGTCCGTATCCAGGCGAGCTGCTCTGAGCTGGGGTAGTAGGGAAGGAAGGACCTGTCGTGGGCACAGGTGTGCATGGCCAGGTAGGTGTGGCGCAGCAGGTGGGGGAAGCGGGAGGTGAAGTAGGACACAAAGTCATCAGGGATGGAGCCCAGAGTCTCCTGGACCTCTGCTGGTAACTCCCTGTAATGGTGCTTCTATAGGAGGGACAAAAGAGAACGGATTCATATAAACGGATATCTAATCAGGTAAACACGCATAAGAGGGTGTTGCACAGAAAAGGGTCTGCATACACTGTTACACCAAATCATAATTATGTCAAACTAAAAGTACAGCTAATCATGCTTGTTAACAAATTAGTGTTAAAAGAACATTAAGATTGCTTTTTATAAATGTTTTGTCACATTTAACTGCTGAAAATGCTGTTATTGAGGTCACTTCCTTAGTAGATGATGTCAAAGGTCAGCATGTGGGAGAAGTCGGAGATCAGGCATGATAGACGAGTTTCCCACTAGTAATCACAAGTTCGAGGGGCGTTCAAGTGGATTTTTCCCAGTCATGTGGTAAATACCACCTTACCACATGCTTATGAACGCAGCATTAGTTCCACGAGCTCAAAATATTTGCAAACTTTTAACACGATAACAGATATTAATGCTGATTTATTTGGCATTTTCACTCCAACAACGGCAGACGTTGGCAGAAGGAGTCAATTGCAAAACTGAAAATGTAATATCATAAAACAAACTATTCTTGCATTCAGGATGGTATGTTAGAAATTAAATCTTAACAGTAAAAGGCATCTTCAGACGGGACTGCAAAATATTTACTGTTGACTTTTGCACAAAACACTCTTCACTTTATACAGCTTGCATTAGAGCAAATACAGTAAATTATTGGTATTTTTGATGTACCATGAACAGTACAAAATCAACCTGAAGTAAATGTATTCCACTTACAAAATAAAATATGAACACAAACTATAACAGTTAATTCATGTAATAAATGAAGACTTATTTAACTGCCATTCATTATAAAGACAATATGATTGAATAAAACATGTTGCATTGGATCATCATTCATCAAAGATGGGATGACTGAAAACACATGATTCCTCTGACAGCAAAAAACAGAATGTTAAGTGAATACTTTCTGTAATCATCCTATCATGACTTGTAGCCGAACTAGTTTTAGTAAAGGCCTAGTGTGTCAGAGATCAAGCAAACAAGACTTTGGGTGACGCCCTGCAATAAAAACACAATCAGATCACATATTGCCTTGTTTCCGATGTACAGCACAACGCTAACAGAGATAAAAGTAGAAAAGATACACACATTATGCTTTTACCAGTGTTCAGTTCAAACACCTTTTGGACTATCTGCCCTCGCCTGCACAGGAAGACAGGCACTGAAATGGTCTTGATTCAAGAGAGAAAAGCCGTCACTAGCAGCAGCAAGCAAAACTATTTCGGGGGCGTCTACCTTCAAAGCTCACATACATAGCACAGTGTTATTTAAAAAGGCACAATGGCCACATCACATGATTATCAATGATCAAGTCATTATCAAGTCATCTCCTATACAAAAATATACACCTCTTTACAGTGAAAAGGCTCATTAAGAGAAATAAGATTCCACAGTAAAACTACCATTGTCGACTTGTCTTCCAACAACATCAACAGAATAATTCCTCCCTTCCTTTGCCAAGTATTTTGTGCCCAACTATATTTAAATACCTCACAATACTTGACATTAGGAGGGACTCCATTGCAAATAAAACTGATTCTATCTGTACTACACAGTACGGCCCCTCAATAGTGCATTTCCACGCTGGCTTCTTGATGCTTGGAGGGACCTTGGGACTTGGGACGGTTCCATTCGGAGCCATTTTGTCTCAGTCGAGCAGGAAAGGCACTTGGTTTGGGCTGCTTCTCCCCCTGTCGGCAGCTCCCAGGCACTGCAGGCCTGGTCCTCACCAGCACAGGAAAGAGCAACAGAGCCCCAGTATATGTCCACTCATAAGGCAACGCTCCTCTTTGCCGCACCCATCCATCACCCCTCGTTGGCTCTCAGGCAGGCTCCGTGTCCTGTGTGGCTGGATGTGGCACTGGCAGTATGTGTGGTCCAGGTGGGACAGGATCTGTAAGGGGGGGTTTCTGACGGTGTGGGGGGTTCTGAGGTCTGGGTGGGCAATACTGTCTGTGGAGGCAGGTCTGGCAGTGTGGACGAGGGTGGGGGTGATATAGGCAGTACTGGTTGGACTGATAATGATGTGGGTGATACTGGCTCTACTGGTAATGTGATTGACACTGACTGTGTGGGTGTTGTTGTGATTGACACTGACTGTGGGGGTATTTTTATGATTGACACTGACTGTGGGGGTGTTGTTGTTGTTGTGATTGACACTGACTGTATGGGTGTAGAGTCTGATACGGTCACTGACTGTATGGGTTCTGTGGATGGGATTGTGTTTGACTGTGTGGGTTCCTCCAGCTGCAACGTGTGTGTCTGCAGCGGGGGTGTGGCCTTGGGCACGGGGTGTGTGTAGGGAGTCCGTATCCAGGCGAGCTGCTCTGAGCTGGGGTAGTAGGGAAGGAAGGACCTGTCGTGGGCACAGGTGTGCATGGCCAGGTAGGTGTGGCGCAGCAGGTGGGGGAAGCGGGAGGTGAAGTAGGACACAAAGTCATCAGGGATGGAGCCCAGAGTCTCCTGGACCTCTGCTGGTAACTCCCTGTAATGGTGCTTCTATAGGAGGGACAAAAGAGGACGGATTCATATAAACGTCCATCTAATCAGTTACACACGCATCATTTAGCTGGAAAGACACCCATACCTTGTTTCTCATGGCACGGAGAAGATCTCTGACGGACCCTCCTTTATACGACCGGAATTTGCGTAGATCTGCCAAAAGAGACAATACATGCAATGAGTAATCCACACAGTACATTCTAATCATTTATCCTAAAACCTGCAAGACACACCAATCCCCTATTCAAGTCTCATAATGCAACAAGATTGAAATACCTCACAATGTCATGGTTTAAAGTTAGATATCCTATAAATATAGGCTACCTGTCAGGAAATCTTCGGCCTACTAGTTCTCCACAAGGCATAAAAACTAAAACATACCACCAAGCTAAATAGTGAAATGACTGTATTATGCAAATTAAAAAAGTCATGAATGCAACAGTCACAGTGAATCTTCTCTCACCATTTATTTCACATACAGTAGCATATGAAGTTAGCAAATACATTTGGAGACACTCATTTGAACCCTATGAAACAGACCTATAAAGATTAACACTGTCAACAGGAAGCAAAGCAGCATTTCAGGTTGAGATGAGCTGATCTAAATGCTGCAGTCTGGATTGACAGGAAATGCTAACCACATCCACAGTCACTGCATTTTATATCAGTGACTAGACTCATATCTCTTCTGCACTCTAGAACATTAACCTTAACTGGGCAACTATTAATCAGGCTTCAGTACGAAACTGTAGTAGGTCATCATTTCCTAACTCATTAAATATATACCCTTTCATTTATTAAAAGGCACTAGCATAGTAGCAGTGTTAAAACTGAACTCAGACCAGTCTCTTTACCAGTCTACAATGGCACAGTGCACACTCATGACATGGACAAAGTCTTGTAAGAGCAGGTATGTGTCTGTAGCTATAACGGATCTCAGGCCAGTCTCTTACCGGTCTGTAGAGGCACTGTGATGTGTTCCCTCCAGTCCAGCTTCACCACGGCCCGCCCCCCTCGCTCCAGCTGCCTTACGATTGGTCCGTCCAGCGGCTCCTTCTCTATCCTGTCACTCACGTCCTACAAGGAAACACGATTCAATTTGGGTTTTTATTTTTAAAATAAAATGCCATTATTGGAACATGTTGCACATCTTCATCGATGTGAGTTCACAGTTGCATCTCTAGTGCTATATTGATTTATGTAGAACAGCTTTAATAGAAAAGTATTGGATTTGATTGTGACCTGGAAGAACTGTAGCTGTTTCTCCAGGCTCCAGAAGAAGGGGTGTTTGAGCACGCTCTCAGCAGAAGGCCTCCTCTGGGGCTCCATACTCAGCATCTGTTCTATCAGGTCTGTGGCCACGATGTCCTCTGGGAAAGACGAGACCAAACACTCAGTCACTATGGCGCGGTGCTGTGGCAGAATTGGGGTGAGCTGTTGTCACTTCTCAAGGGTTATGTTATTGTTCTGTGTTGGACTGTGATGTTCTGCATTTCATTGACTCCTGTTATGTCTGCACCCTAAAACAAGGCCATTGTGTTCCGGAACTGTTGCTTGTATAAATAACTGTTGTGTAACAATATGATTGTATTATTACCTTCCACTATATAAAGGGACATACTCTTGGAGCTCCTTCCCTGACTGCGATCAGAGGGATCTACCTTGCAGCTACTCGTCTATTTTAAAGATTCACTATTATAATTATAAATTAGTCTCTACCTAATCTTTGGATCGAGTTTTCCACAACAGCGGTCTCTGATGTGAAACAACTGATTGGCAATGTTTGGGTTTGCATTTACACCAAATTGCAATAGCATCAGGACCCTACCTATCTATCTATAATAACTCTAATACAGCCTTTACCAAAACTACCAAATGTAAACTTATCGCTCTCTTCTTTGTACTTTCAAAGGCTGAACTGATGCTCACTAGCAAGAAACCACTGTTTCTTAGGCAGTCAACATCCTGGTTTAAATCAAATCACTTCCAAACCAATCCTACACCAACTTCCCCTCACCGCCTTCCTGTGGGTCTGAGAACAGGAAGTGATGTCCTCACCATGTTTGTCAGGCTGTAGCTGGTCCAGGCTGTAGGCTCCCAGCAGGATGTTGGCTTGCCTCTGCAGAGACTTGCCAAAGGGATGACATCCCCGGGACACCACATAGTAGAACACACAGCCTGCAGAGAAGATGTCCACCGTGCACGTCTACAGAAGAAGAGAGAGAGGTTAGGTGTTCATATTTCAATGATGGCGTTCTGTTGATGGCTAGGAATTAATGTATTTGATAAAGGCAATATAAGTATGTAACAGTGAATTGCATTCACACCAATTGAAATTAGTATCAAGACAGTGTCAGTCACACAGGCCTGTCTTTCATGGCAGCTGCTATCTGTAAAATCAGGACCAGTCATGTCTCCAGTAGAGAGAGGGACCACTCACAGGGTTGTCCTTGCAGTCCTCACTGAGGACCTCTGGGGCGATCCACCCCTCGGTCCCGGGCACCCCGGACCTCCTGCTGAAGCTGTGTCGGCCCACCGCCAGCTTCTTACACAGGCCAAAGTCGGATATCATGGCCCGCACCCGGCTGTGGGCGTTGGGCATGGACACCAGGATGTTGTGGGGCTTCAGGTCTCTGTGCACTGGGGACGGGAAGAGTGGAGAAGATCAGATCAGGCTGGAAGAAGAATCTGTAACCTAAGGATCTTAGATGTTTACTGTACCTAGTCCAGGTGCAGTAGTCTTGTGATTCTTATTGAAAATATGACTGTATGGGTTTGACTGTAACTGATATTGAAAAATGGGAGGTTAACCTTTGTTTTCTTCATGAAAACCTATATTAAAACCTAGTGGAGGTGCACATCTTGTGATTATTACCTATATTAAGGGAGTGCAGGTGTGCCAGTCCTGACATGGTCTGCTGCAGCAACATCACAGGCTCCAGTCCATGGCGGTCAAAATCCTGTCTCTCCACATACTGAAAAGGGAAACACAGAGTCCGCAACCAGTGAGTGAGTAAAAGTAACAAAAAAAGTTTAAGAGGATGAATGAATGAATTAATTAATTAATAGAGAGCGTAAGCTGATAGGTCAGGAAGAGAGAGGCTGTTGTAGGACATAAGACAACTTTGGAGGGCAAGATACATTTGGCTTGTGGGCCGCATTTGGCTCATGGGCCGGGTGTTGCAGACCCCTGTGTTTGGTGGTCAGTGAGGCTGCAGTACCTCTTGCAGTGAGGCGGCACACAGCTCTATGGCGATGTACTGGAACTGCCGGTCCCTCTCGGTGCAGAAGTAGCGGATGACGTTGGGGTGCTCGTCTGACTCGCGTAGCAGATCCACCTCACGGTCAGCAAAGCTGAAGCATTCTGGGAGGATCCTCTTGACCGCCACGGCACGGTTGTCAAACTGACCCCTGGGGGACAGAGCAGGGGAAGGTTAGTAGAACACTCCTAAACAGACACTTTACAAAGAAAGGTTGACTTATTGTCTGTATGTTTGTAAAACATAACTTTTTTTAAAGGGTCCCAGTTCTCTAGCCCTCTGCTGAAGTGTGCACTTACACAGAAATAAATGGGGATGCGGCCAAAGAGTCTCTAGAGAGTCTTTATGACCAGTAGAGGTGATTGAACGACTGACTGAGCAGACCTAAAAAAGACACTTCATTTTGTTACAAATGTAGAAACATTAGATTGGGTTGAGACTTACTTATACACGATGGTTCCCTCTGCACCGTGGCCCAAAACATTTTTGGGCCGGAACGTTATCTTTCAAAATGTTTTGGCACGGTGCAGAGGGAACCATCGTGTATAAGTAAGTCTCAACCAATCTACCATGTCTTCATTCTGATTAACCAAAATGAAGTGTCTTTTTTGTCGTCATATAGAGCGTTGCTAGACCTGATGTAAGTTGAGTGTCAGTGTATGAATCAATTGTGATCAATGCGTGTGTCCTTTATCATGTGTGTGTATCCACTTGTGTCCTCCATACCTCCGTCCTCATGCTCATTGGCGGAGCTGCCCAGCTCGGACACAGACAGGTTGGAGTGGTTGGATGCGCGGGGGGTGATGTTGGGGGTGCCGTTGGGGCTGCTGTGGTCTGAGTCAGCGTCCGGGGCCAGCAGTGGAAGGTCGGTCCCTGGGGGAGGGAACGGCTGTCTCCTCAGGAGATCCAGCCTCTCATCCAACTGCCTCTGGAACTGTTCATGCTGCAGCTGCTGCTGCTTGTGAACACTCTGGGAGAGGAGAGATGGAGAGGAGAGGGTATGAGTGTGTGTGTGTTTGTGTTAATATAAACCAGAAAACAGGGTACATGTATAAGTGAGTTATAGAGTGTTCATGTCATATCAGGTATGTGTTATATCTATAACTCAACATTTCAACTAAACTGTGGCCTTACTTCCTACATTGAACACAGAGCCTACCATCATACTGGAACTAAACTGTGGCCTTACTTCCTACATTGAACACAGAGCCTACTATCATACTGGAACTAAACTGTGGCCTTACTTCCTACATTGAACACAGAGCCTACCATCATACTGGAACTAAACTGTGGCCTTACTTCCTACATTGAACACAGAGCCTACCATCATACTGGAACTAAACTGTGGCCTTACTTCCTACATTGAACACAGAGCCTACCATCATACTGGAACTAAACTGTGGCCTTACTTCCTACATTTAACACAGAGCCTACCATCATACTGGAACTAAACTGTGGCCTTACTTCCTACATTGAACACAGAGCCTACCATCATACTGGAACTAAACTGTGGCCTTACTTCCTACATTTAACACAGAGCCTACCATCATACTGGAACTAAACTGTGGCCTTACTTCCTACATTTAACACAGAGCCTACCATCATACTGGAACTAAACTGTGGCCTTACTTCCTACATTGAACACAGAGCCTACCATCATACTGGAACTAAACTGTGGCCTTACTTCCTACATTGAACACAGAGCCTACCATCATACTGGAACTAAACTGTGGCCTTACTTCCTACATTGAACACAGAGCCTACCATCATACTGGAACTAAACTGTGGACTACATTTTCCTCACTCTCATTTTCAGCTTGTTGACTGACAAGTCTGTCCAGCCAGGTAGTAACAGCCACAACCATACACCAGATCACTCACCTTGGGGTAGATGATGATGAAGGCTACCCAGCCGGCCAGGAGGAAGGTGCTGAAGATGATGGTTGCCATGTCTTTAAGCATGGAGTCCACAGGAGCCTCTACTCTCACCGGTGTGGTCAGCCCCGGCTGCTCCTGGATGGAGGTGACCACCGGGGGGCTGGGGCCCACAGTGGGGCCGTCTCCCATGTCACTCTCATTCACCTTCTAGGGGAGGAAGAGGGAGAATATATTTTTTGTACCCCAACAAAATCAAATCAAAGAGGAGAGGTTAGTTGGCATGCTGAAGGACTGACACACACCTCCTCTATGGTCTTCTCTGTGGTGGGGGGGATGACATTGCCCTGCTGGCGTGGGATACTGTCAGGGAACTTCTCCAGGATCTTGTTATGGGCATCAGGAGGCATCTCATGATGACCTGGGAGAGAAACGCATCCAACCATCATCACTATGATGATATTCCACATTGTGTGTAATAACATCTATATAACATCTATGTATCTATATAACATCAATAACATATTCTGAATCCTTTAATCATCATCATACTGACATCACTCTCAAAACCACCTTCCATCCTTATTCTCCTGCCACAACTGCATTGAAGTGTATGGACAGTGTTTGTGTTCCACATTTGACAACTGACTTTGAGCATCTAGCAGAGGGCTCTATAATTACACAATGTAGACACCGGAGGGCGCTAGACACCGGAGGGCGCTAGACACTGGGCAATGCATGAGAGGAGTGTTTTCTACCTATGAGGAGCAGGTGGTTCCTCATGAAGTTGATGCGGTTGCGTTCCCTCAGGGCAGCGTTTAATTTGACGCTGGTCCTGTGAGTGATCACACACTCCTCCTCCACGGTCACCTCCTGGCTGTTAGGGCCCTCCAGCATGGGGAAGGTGCTGCCGCGGGGCTACAGGAGACACACAAACCACTAGATTATTATGGATCCTTTATTTAACCGGGGAAGTCACCTTGTGATTGACAATGCTAATATAGTTTAATGTTGTTAAATGTTGACAGACATGACTACCTCCTTTACTACTTAGAAGGAAACTGAAATAAGTGGGATGTCAAGATCAAATTAATCTCAACATTTTATTGTAAATAGATACAAAATTCCTAGGTCCATTTATAAGGGGTCTTGCTGATACTATCCCATGTTCCTCTGTGCTGCAGTGAGCCAGGCCTGAGAGGGGCATTGTGACCTGGGTTGTGGCCAGGTAAACACCCAAACCAACACTAGTGCAGGGTCCCTGGGACTCTTAACACACATCTTTGATTTTGGGCTGTGATCACCTCCCAGAAGCTTCCAGTTGTTTGGTGATGTTCTAGATTCTAGATGGAATGTCACGTTTTGTTCTAACACAGAAGTGCCTAGTGTCACTCACCACGACCGTGACCCCATCATGCACCAGGGAGGGCGATGCGTACAGGCTGGTGGAGTGCTTTCCTACGTAGAGTGTGGCCCTGTGAAGACAACAGAACAGGATAGTCTTAATCTTAGCCTTAAACATAGTCGGGTTAAGAGAAGCCTAATCGTCTACCTTAACCAGGACTTTTATAATAGGGAGATTCTATATTATACTGTAGACAGCTTTGATTTGAGTCAGAAAACTACACTCTTGGTTACAAACAGACAATTTCACACACACACTACAAGATCACCCACTGAAACTGTTATTTCTCGTTTCTTCTGAAAGCTGGTTTAAATAGAAGTACAGAACTGTATTGTGAAACCACGACTGAAAGAGGCCATCTGTGTTGGTTGGATGTGCATCATTTGTTCATAAAGGGATAAATCTCTGCAAGTCCTGACTACACCACCACTGGCTCGTGCAATCATCAAACCTAGATATAAAACGGATCTTCAATACCCCATCAATGATTCAGAGCCCTGGAATGCATATCAAAGCTCTAACACGACTGGTAGAGTTGGGGCCAACCCCTGTTCTCAGGATGGGGAGATCAAATACCATAACATGTGCTGCTTGCAACATCAACATCAACTTACTCAACCCATCTTACATTACTTGTCAGACTTCAAGAGTTTAGCAGAAGCATTTTCAAAGGGGCCGTTTACAAAAGAAATGCCTTGAAGGAAAACAATCAAACAGATTCAGAGTAAATTATTTAATTAATCATCAAAGAGAATGGAAGTGGCTAAATAAGCGTGACAAACTACTTCAATAGGAGTCAAAGGAGAATGGTCTTGGCTGAAATGCTGTGGCAAATGCTCAAGGGGAGAGGCTCTGCTTGGAGTCTTGCTGAGCATAGACTGGAGCTGATAGAAACCAATCAACATTGTATAGAAAAGGGCGGGGTTTCTGTTCCTAACCAATCAGGACGGAATCCTCAGCCAGATATGCAAATGTCATACAAATATACACATAAATAATGGGATGAAACTTTTTCATTGTCACTTTTTGACAGGGAAGATTCTCTATTTTATCCTCATGTCATTGTTTTTCTAGAGTAAATACCCCAGGGGATGGGTATTTTAAAGTGTAGAGCTGACTACTGTTTTAGTTTGAACTTTCATGCAAATCTTCCCATAGCCATGGGCATTGAATGTGCATACACACACACACACAGTGGGGAGAACAAGTATTTGATACACTGGCGATTTTGCAGGTTTTCCTACTTACAAAGCATGTAGAGGTCTGTAATTTTTATCATAGGTACACTTCAACTGTGAGAGACGGAATCTAAAACAAAAATCCAGAAAATCACATTGTATCATTTTTAAGTAATTAATTTGCATTTTATTGCATGACATAAGTATTTGATCACCTACCAACCAGTAAGAATTCCAGCTCTCACAGACCTGTTAGTTTTCCTTTAAGAAGCCCTCCTGTTCTCCACTCATTACCTGTATTAACTGCACCTGTTTGAACTCGTTACCTGTATAAAAGACACCTGTCCACACACTCAATCAAACAGACTCCAACCTCTCCACAATGGTCCTCTGTAGCTCAGCTGGTAGAGCACGGCGCTTGTAACGCCAAGGTAGTGGGTTCGATCCCCGGGACCACCCATACACAAAAATGTATGCACGCATGACTGTAAGTCGCTTTGGATAAAAGCGTCTGCTAAATGGCATATTATTATTATATTAATGGCCAAGACCAGAGAGCTGTGTAAGGACATCAGGGATATAATTGTAGACCTGCAAAAGGCTGGGATGGGCTACAGGACAATAGGCAAGCAGCTTGGTGAGAAGGCAACAACTGTTGGCACAATTATTAGAAAATGGAAGAAGTTCAAGATGACGGTCAATCACCCTTGGTCTGGGGCTAAAATAGAGACTCTTCCCTGTCAAAAAGTGACAATGAAAAAGTTTCATCCCATTGTCTGTGTTTTTCTATGAAAGCATAAGCCACATACAAAGTAATATCTTAAGTCAGGATTTTGCAGCCTCCATAGCTGAGTAACTAAAGGGGAGCCACTGTCGTTCACACGGTCTACTTACATGAGCTTGTTCTTGGGCTTCTTCTCCTTGGGGAAGGGATACTTCCACTGCGTGATGCGGCCCACCTCGCCTGACATGAAGGTGAGGTAGCGCAACGTTTCCACAGCGACGTTGGTGAGCGGCACCTTGCGCAGGCCCTCGCGCTGCCAGATGTACATGGCCACCACGGGGGAGTTGTAATTCTGGATCCACTGGACGTCACCCGACTCACTGTCCACTGTCACCACCAGCCCGTCACCGTTGGAGACAAAGTGGGCCATCTCTATAAGGAGAGGGGGAGAGGAGGAGGGGGGGGGGGGGTTATGTAAACTGGGTGTACGTATTGCATCAGTACAACTATGTGAAAGATGACGTGAGGTGGATAATATATACACATATATAGAAAGAGGGAGAGAGGGAAAGAGAGATGGAGATGTGAGGAGAGAGAGAGAGACGTGAGGAGAATCATATTTAATATTGGTTTCCTTAATATTGGATGATGTTCTATAGTAATATGTTGAGGATTATGACAGTATAAAATCATCTCCCTGGATCTATGTAGTATGAGAAATGCCTTCAACCAGAGAACAGGGCCGGGACGATATCAGTACCACAATTGTCATTAGTATCATGGCAAGAAAACGTATTTAGGAAAACAGCCCGATTGTTGGAAACCACCATCATTATGTTGTCATCCAGAGTCACATTAATTTATTTTCCAAGCTATTATAGCACACAATATTTTACATACAGCAGGTTTTTAAAAGGACCAAAGAGTGATCTGCTTTGTGTTTTCATTTTTGCCATAGAAAATATATTGTGATACTGGTATCATCACAGCCCTACCAGACAGCATATCTCAAACAACGCAGTCTCTCTCACACACACTGCCTGCATTCACTGTCGCTATAGAGAAGTAGTATAAAAGCATGTCTTACTGTATTTGGTGTCATCGTCAGGCAGCGTGGAGGCGTAGTCGAAGTAGGTGGCATTCCAGCGGAGCTCTCTACTCTTGGTGTCGTACATGGTGATGGTGTACTCTGGGGAAGACAAAGGGACAACGTGATATACTGTAGCCTATAACATGTAGGATATGCCAGAGTAGTGAACCTAAACTCCACAGGACTCAACCCACGGTGATGTTGGGCTTTGGGAAGAAATGGTGAGACCGCTTATTACAACTATACAGCCATGCTAGCTATGGTGACAACACTGGCCAACTTAGAAAAACACAGGATAACGTGACAGAAGTCCAAATTCATGTTCCCCCGACAGAGTCTCCATGCCTCAAAGCATTTACAGGCTACTTCTTGGACTGCTGCCCTGGCAGCCTGACCCTTACAACTGCCATAAATATCTACAACAAGCCACAGACAAGTCATCTAAAGTGACACATAAAAATAAAGCGGATGCCATAGGACACAGGGTATGACAGATCACCACAGTAATAAGTGGGAGTACAAACGGGCATGGGAATGGAAGTAGCGTAGCTCTTCCGAGGCAGTAAAGTTGCCCCCAATCGCTGATCTTGGGTCAGATTCACATTTCATTGTTAAGGTTAGGATTGGGGGAGCTGATCCGAGATCTGTAAAGGGGATGTGAATGAGGATGTGGAAAATGAAACCCAGTACAACAGGATCCTGGTTAACATGTCAGAGGGAGAGAGAAGAGAGGCTTTGCATCGACGCTTGACTTTTACATAAGTGCCATTAGCAGGGAGATCTCTCACACTGAGGGCAGGGTCCCCCTCACGTGTCTGATTACCATCTCACACACCCCCAGGTGTCGGGACGGGGGAGGAGGAGTGGGGAAAGAGGGCCCATGGGAACGAATAGACAGAACACATCTCTATGAGCCTGGGCCTAACTGAACCTCATAGGTATTACACAGTGGCTAAAGGGAGAGAAGTGAATAATATGGCATGGAGATGTTTAGACCCCCATGCCAGCCAGCCAGCCAGCCAGCCAGGTGGGTGTGGTGTGGTGTGAGCTACAGGGGCCTACCGGTGCGTCCCAGGTAGAGCAGGGAGGAGGAGGGACACAGCATCTCAGCAAAGGAGGACGTGAGGGTCTGCTGCTTCTCCCCTGTCAACAGGTCCACCACGTACCACAGGTCCTGCTTCTTACCTACACACGCACGCACACAAAGTGATAAAAAACAGACATAAGGACATCATGAGGACACAAACACATGGACACAATAGGGCTGGGTGTTTTGATGGGCGTTGATGTCCGCTTCTCATGTTGTCTTTTTGGTCTGGTCTCCTTCTCTCCTGCTGTGACCGTGCACCTTCCCACTGACACACACACCAAGCCCCTCCCCCTTCCACTCACAACTACAAAGATGAGAGATCACTTCTTCCTCTAAGACAAGCGTTTTCAACTCGCTATTTGTATTTTGAGGTCTGGTCCAACAGATTCGATCATATGGACACCGAAAGACATTGATACAGTAAAATGATGTGATAGATGAGTTAACCTTTCTAACAATGCCCTTTTTATGTCTCACCTCCCCAAATTGCACACAGAGCAGACACTACTAAAACAGGAGTATCAACGAACATTGATTCTGGAAAATTCATGCTCCGTTTCTGTCGCGCGCAGCATTGCGTACCGCTAGGAGCATTTTAGCCAAAGACTATTATACAAGGTCTAGTCTGTGTTTTTATAAATATGCAATAAGCATAAAACACAAATATATCCGGAATTGGCAACTCATTCTCATTCTGAGAAATTTGGTAGGCCACTTTATTTCAACATCTGAACAAATTGGACAGGTTAACATGCTGTTCAAACTGTTATGGGATGGACAGAAGGGTGTATTCATAACAATTCAACTGTTCTACCTTGTTAACTAGCAAATAGATCCAAGTTGGCTACTCACTAGCACGTGGGCTTGGGCTTCAGAGATTTTGTATGAGACCGGTGTTCATTTTCTATAATGCCTGCTACAAGAAGTTACTTATTATTAATAAATGTGTATTATGCATGGCTCTTTTTAGGCCACATCGCCCAGCCCTAGGAAACACAGAGCAGTCAGCCTAATAACATTGGAAAAACCTACTGGTCTCTGGTCTGAAAGCAGAGCCAAACATGCAGTTGAACCGCATTCAATCAGAGTTGTTTATTATCCTTATTATACTTTGAGTGAATGGGTGGGACAGTTAAGTAAAAACACAAGTGGGCTAGACATGCACCCAGCATTCTCCCAGATGGTATTGGGTGTTTACCTACCTATAGTATGTTATTAAAAACACCCCCATGCCCTAGTAGTGCACTGTCTCCCTATTGCGTTGTTGAAGGGAGTGACACTAATAGTTATTCTGGCAGGACTATAATAACTACGCCTGATGGATTACGAAACAGTGGCCTATCTGCAGTGCTGGTGGCCCCACCCCGTGAGTAGGATGTTGTTGGCTGAGCTGTTCCTCAAACTGACTCTGCAGGGCGACTTTAGACTGAAGATTACAGTTGTTTGTCTAGCACAGTGTGAGGTGAAAATTGCCATTGGCCAACAGGTTTGACAATTAACACAGAACATTCTCCCTTTGTGCTCGCAGTGGCTTCAGTGAATGGGTGTGAACACTTCTACAGGACTGAGAAGAAACGTGACATCCATTTTCTCCGCTGAACAATGGCACGGCAGATAGGTTAGATTACGTTAACGCCTTCGGACCGCAGTATATTCAAAGGAGCAGGGGTTATGATGACCGTGAGGTGAAATGAATGCTAATGTAGTGTAACGTCTTGTAGTTCTAACAAGATTAGATTCATTCATTAGAGGTCAGCCTGATCGGGACTTGAACGGTTGCCACGCTTGGTAGAGCAGGTATCCATGACAACGTAGTCCAACCTGTTCCTGGTCTGTTCTAAATGTCTACATGTTATGTCAGTGTGTGTCATATACTCTAGGTCTGAGAGCTGGAAGACTTACCCATGTAGAGGATCCCGTCAGAGCTGCGGCAGGGCGACGCCTGGACCAGCTCAGGTATGGTGAAAGGCAGTTTCTGTGGAAAACAGGGAAACGTTAGTTGGCCCACTCATAAGCATGTTTACTGTGAATGTATCAATATCAAGGGGTCAATGTTGAGCAATGCTATTTCATAATAAACCACATACACCATGCCCACACTCACAATCTCACACAGACTCTGCTACTACGCCAAAAACAGAAACATGATGCGCGCACACACACACACACTGATGTGCACTACATGTTTTGCGTGACTTGCTTATCACCTGTGGTGGGCAGATATGCAGTGGCCTTCTAGAGAAAAAGGAAACTGTCAGTTCCTCTCTAGTGATGGGTGACCCTACTAGTCTAATAAAGGGGTTCAGTGGTTCCTCTCTAGTGATGGGTGACCCTGCTTGTCTAATAAGGGGGTTCAGTGGTTCCTCTCTAAGTGATGGGTGACCCTGCTAGTCTAATAAGGGGGTTCAGTGGTTCCTCTCTAGTGAGGGGTGACCCTGCTAGTCTAATAAGGGGGTTCAGTGGTTCCTCTCTAGTGAGGGGTGACCCTGCTAGTCTAATAAAGGGGTTCAGTGGTTCCTCTCTAGTGATGGGTGACCCTGCTAGTCTAATAAAGGGGTTCAGTGGTTCCTCTCTAGTGATGGGTGACCCTGCTAGTCTAATAAAGGGGTTCAGTGGTTCCTCTCTAGTGATGGGTGACCCTGCTAGTCTAATAAAGGGGTTCAGTGGTTCCTCTCTAGTGATGGGTGACCCTGCTAGTCTAATAAAGGGGTTCAGTGGTTCCTCTCTAGTGATGGGTGACCCTGCTTGTCTAATAAGGGGGTTCAGTGGTTCCTCTAGTGATGGGTGACCCTGCTAGTCTAATAAGGGGGTTCAGTGGTTCCTCTCTAGTGATGGGTGACCCTGCTAGTCTAATAAGGGGGTTTAGTGGTTCCTCTCTAGTGAGGGGTGACCCTGCTAGTCTAATAAGGGGGTTCAGTGGTCCTCTCTCTTACCGTCAGTCCCTCGTTGTTCTTCCCTCCTAGAGAGTACAGGCTGCCATCGTTAGGGTCAGGCAGAAAAGCTGGTCTACGGCGAGAGAGGGGGATGGGGGAGATGAAGAGAGAGAGATGAGATGAGGGAGAGAATGTTAACACTCCGACAGATCATACATAATTCAAGGTGAAGTGTGTTGTGACACCTGTACGCTATAGGCCTAAATAAAGTTGGATTTTATTGTTGGATAGGGCTTACACATTGTCAGATAAGTCATCAATGAACCCTGTTGTATTTTGAATAGAGTACAGTCTTATTGCTCAAGCAGAACAGGACAAACACAGCTACAGTGGGGGGAAAAAGTATTTAGTCAGCCACCAATTGTGCAAGTTCTCCCACTTAAAAAGATGAGAGAGGCCTGTAATTTTCATCATAGGTACACGTCAACTATGACAGACAAATTGAGAAAAATAAATCCAGAAAATCACATTGTAGGATTTTTAATGAATTTATTTGCAAATTATGGTGGAAAATAAGTATTTGGTCACCTACAAACAAGCAAGATTTCTGGCTCTCACAGACCTGTAACTTCTTTAAGAGGCTCCACTGTCCTCCACTCGTTACCTGTATTAATGGCACCTGTTTGAACTTGTTATCAGTATAAAAGACACCTGTCCACAACCTCAAACAGTCACACTCCAAACTCCACTATGGCCAAGACCAAAGAGCTGTCAAAGGACACCAGAAACAAAATTGTAGACCTGCACCAGGCTGGGAAGACTGAATCTGCAATAGGTAAGCCGCTTGGTTTGAAGAAATCAACTGTGGGAGCAATTATTAGGAAATGGAAGACATACAAGACCACTGATAATCTCCCTCGATCTGGGGCTCCACGCAAGATCTCACCCCGTGGGGTCAAAATGATCACAAGAACGGTGAGCAAAAATCCCAGAACCACATGTGAATGACCTGCAGAGAGCTGGGACCAAAGTAACAAAGCCTACCATCAGTAGCACACTACGCCGCCAGGGACTCAAATCCTGCAGTGCCAGACTTGTCCCCCTGCTTAAGCCAGTACATGTCCAGGCCCGTCTGAAGTTTGCTAGAGTGCATTTGGATGATCCAGAAGAGGATTGGGAGAATGTCATATGGTCAGATGAAACCAAAATATAACTTTTTGGTAACAACTCAACTCGTCGTGTTCGGAGGACAAAGAATGCTGAGTTGCATCCAAAGAACACCATACCTACTGTGAAGCATGGGGGTGGAAACATCATGCTTTGGGGCTGTTTTTCTGCAAAGGGACCAGGACGACTGATCCGTGTAAAGGAAAGAATGAATGGGGCCATGTATCGTGAGATTTTGAGTGAAAACCTCCTTCCATCAGCAAGGGCATTGAAGATGAAACGTGGCTGGGTCTTTCAGCATGACAATGATCCCAAACACACCGCCCGGGCAACGAAGGAGTGGCTTCGTAAGAAGCATTTCAAGGTCCTGGAGTGGCCTAGCCAGTCTCCAGATCTCAACCCCATAGAAAATCTTTGGAGGGAGTTGAAAGTCCGTGTTGCCCAGCGACAGCCCCAAAACATCACTGCTCTAGAGGAGATCTGCATGGAGGAATGGGCCAAAATACCAGCAACAGTGTGTGAAAACCTTACAGAAAACGTTTGACCTGTGTCATTGCCAACAAAGGGTATATAACAAAGTATTGAGAAACTTTTGTTATTGACCAAATACTTATTTTCCACCATAATTTGCAAATAAAGTCATTAAAAATCCTACAATGTGATTTTCTGGATTTTTTTTCTCTTTTTGTCTGTCATAGTTGACGTGTACCTATGATGAAAATTACAGGCCTCTCTCATCTTTTTAAGTGTGAGAACTTGCACAATTGGTGGCTGAATAAATACTTTTTTTCCCCACTGTATGCATGCTCAGCAGATAGTGTATTGAGAGCAACAGGAAACTGACACACGTACACAAACTGATACACACACAAACTGACACACACGCACACACAAACTGACACACACGCACACACACAAACTGATACACACACAAACTGATACACACATGCACAAACTGATACACACACAAACTGTCACACACACAAACTGTCACACACACAAACTGACACACAAACTGACACACACACAAACTGACACACACACAAACTGACACACACGCACACACATGCTTGATGATACTTACTCTGCCACATGCGTTGGGACCTGAAGAACAGGATCTGTCCACAGAAGAAAAAGGAAGAAAATGTGCCTTTCAGTCATCAGTGACATGAACAGTACACTACAATACAAATGATGCACAGTACCGGTTGATCAAGAGTCAGCAACATGTTTACAGTACACAATATGAACCACTACACTGCTGTCTCTCCTGTCTGAATATAAACCCCATAGTTATTCAGTTCATAAAAGATTACTCCCACACACAGAATTAACTCAGAAGGTTTACTGAAAACTTTTCAGTCAGGGACCTTTCACTCTCTGGTCTTGAGAAAGGGTGGTCTTGAGAAAGGGCACCAACCGAGACATTGACAGTAATCATGCAGATGTTGTGAATGGAGAGTAATATAATAATATTTTACAACGAAGGCTACAGTACACAATCTTTCTCAAAAAAGGGATCCATTGAGACAAAAATGCTATCACAGAGGCACTTTACAGTCTCCTTGTCTCTTGACCAACAATACACCTATTCCTGGGAAAGCCATTGCAGGGATCTACAGTGAGACCATTTTACTTGCATATGCGACTAAATATTTTGTTGTGCGACCTGGAATTTAAATTTAGGAGCACCCGTGTGCCTAGAAAAATTAAGAAATCTAAGGATTCATTGTGCTCCTCAATTTCTTTGCGTGCACCTACATTTTTCAACTTACGCGCACACGTGCTCCTTGTAAAAATGGTCAGCATAGACCACTGCAGTATTGGTCTCAGGTTAAAAAGCTCCTTAAACCACACTTGCCCTAACTCCTAACTGATAAGACGCCAACGCCCCTTATTTGCCTAATGATGTCAGTATAGCCTAAATAAACAGTGGCCAGTAGCCCACAGGGGACATATTAATACTCACTGTAAAGACCCAGGTTGTATTCTGAACTTCGCAGATAGAAATGCATTGTATAGAGCGGACATGATTCCCTATCCTACATGATAGACAGAAGCAGGTCTGATCTACATCATATATTTCTATCTGAATGTCCTGTAATGTTGCAACACGTTGAATGCGACCCAGCACCCAGGCCACCCTGCCAAACAGGCACACACACAGGGCCAGTGCGTGATGACACATTACTACTACTACTACTACTACTACTACTACTAGACAAACGCACACAGCGGCAGTGCGAGTACACAAGGTCAGCCAGATGGAACCTCTGCTCTGACTGGAAGGGGTCTGGCTGGGTGGATTACCTGGAACTGCGTTTACACAGGTAGCCCAATTGTGATATTTTTTCTACTAATTGGTATTTTGACCAGTCAGATCAGCTTTGAAAAATATCTGATGTGAGTAGATCTGAATGGTCAAAACAAAAATTTGTGGGGGAAAATAAATCTGAATTGGGCTGCCTGTGTAAACGCAGCCTGTGTCACAGATTGCTGTATTACCAAGGAACATTCAGTAGGGCACAACACTCAGAACATAGTAGGTGGAACAACAAAGCCCACCCATGAAAATACTAGCGTATACAATGATTACAATCCTGACTGGTGGTGATGACATATTTTACGGACGACCATGCTGGAGATTTATATATTTTTTAGTAGAACGTTTTCTCCATTTGTCATGATAGAGAGCCGTGTTCTGTGATCTGACCTCAATGTTCTTTCCCTTCACTGAATATGCGCCTCACCTGATAGTATAACTGTTTGGGAGGACACACTGAATATTAATGTGTGTGTGTTGTCGTATGAAAGAGTATATTTGGGCCGGTGTGTCCATAAATGTCACTGGTAGGTGCATTAGGGTCAGGACAGTGACATAGTCCGCGTCGTTTTTATCCACGCCAAACTTGGTGCAAAACCACACCGACAAGAAACCTAGCAACATTCAAAGCCGCGCTGATTGGTTCGGTTGTTCCTGCGTTTTAAAAGAACGAACGCTACAGACGGAATCCCCACCAAAACATTGCCATCCATACCCTGCATTTCCCCTAATTTGGATATGAAGTTGCATTAAACAATGTAGCTTTTTAGTGAGTGATTGCAGCCAGCCTGATTGACCAGATGGATAGCATCGACATCATGGATAGTTGCATTGTTTTTGGCGGTAAGTAAACTGTGAATTATATCAAGTGTTATCGCTAGTTTACAACGCCGATTGGGCTGAAGCTGTCTAGTAGTGTGTTAACCACACTAAGCTATCTAAGTGTTTACGAAAGGCCTATTAAGATACTTCGCTACATGACATTTGTGCTAGTTGGCAACTAAAATAGATGCTGCATAGTTAGCTCTAGCTGAATGGGCAAAGCTAGCTCCAATAGTTCACCATTACTGACAATCATGTAATGTTAGCTATCTTCAGTCACTTGTTGCTTGCCTTTCCTTTAGCTCATTTCAAAACGAGGCCGCAAAACTGCGCATCTCCGGCGGTTCGTGGCATGGCAGGCACGCGCAAACTCCGAACTCTTCCTCTCTCGCGCGCATTTACGTCGTCACAGAGTACGTCCGAACTCTGACCAATCAGCGCGGATTTGAATGTTGCTAGGTTACTCGTGTGCGTGGTTTTGCACCAAGTTTGGCGTGGATAAAAAGGACGGGACAGGACCAGGGATGGGACTCACTCCATCATGCCAACCCTGGGTTGGGCCCGACTGACAGGTTCCTACCTCCCTCCTGGCTCCTTCTGTGGGAGTTAGTCAGTTAGGCCTCAGGGAAGACCTGCCTACCTCCTGGCTGTGGGCTTTAGTTAGTTAGGCCTCAGGGAAGACAGCAGGTGTGTGTGAAAGGTGACCTGGTGCTGTCCCTGTCCATGTTCATATTAAAAGGGCATTTCGAGAACATCGGGCACACAGGGCTCAGACGTGACTGATTCCATATTCTGATGTTTATTAATGATGTTGTATGGTATCAGGTGTGACTCACTGGTTTCACTTTTGACATGAAAGGTCATCCATTTGTGATCCACCATTTCCCTGTTATTCAGCTCATCTGATACGGTTTGCATTCTTTGTTCAGCTTGAATCTGAAATGGTGTTTCAGTAACGTTACTAGTCTAGCTTCATGATTTCTAGTAAAGGGACCCTGCATTAGTATGCTAATCATACCAATGGTCATTCTAATCATGTAACCTCAGACAGGATGTTTAGATATTTAAGTGTGTTTTTCTTGTCACGTGCGCAAAATAAGTACACCGAAATACCTTTCTTGCAAGCGCTTTTCCAACAATGCAGTAATCAATATCAGCAGTACTATAAAATAAATTATAAACTGGGTGGTTCGAGCTCTGAATGTCTTGTCTCCCGAGTGGCACAGTGGTCTAAGGCACTGCATCACAGTGCTAGCTGTGCCACTAGAGATCCTGGTTCGAATCCAGGCTCTGTTGTAGCCGGCCGTGACCGGGAGACCCATGGGGCGGCGCACAATTGGCCCAGGGTAGGGGAGGGAATGGCCGGCAGGGATGTAGCTCAGTTGGTAGAGCATGGCGTTTGCAATGCCAGGGTTGTGGGTTTGATTCCCACGGGGGGCCAGTAAAAAAAAAATAATGTATGGACTCACTAACTGTAAGTCGCTCTGGATAAGAGCGTCTGCTAAATGACTAAAATGTAAAAAAAATGTAAAAAATGAATGCTGATTGGCTGAAAGCCGTTGTACAGTGGGGAAAAAAGTATTTATTCAGCCACCAATTGTGCAAGTTCTCCCACTTAAAAAGATGAGAGGCCTGTAATTTTCATCATAGGTACACGTCAACTATGACAGACAAAATGAGAAAAAAAATCCAGAAAATCACATTGTAGGATTTTTAATGAATTTATTTGCAAATTATGGTGGAAAATAAGTATTTGGTCAATAACAAAAGTTTCTCAATACTTTGTTATATACCATTTGTTGGCAATGACACAGGTCAAACGTTTTCTGTAAGTCTTCACAAGGTTTTCACACACTGTTGCTGGTATTTTGGCCCATTCCTCCATGCAGATCTCCTCTAGAGCAGTGATGTTTTGGGGCTGTCGCTGGGCAACACGGACTTTCAACTCCCTCCAAAGATTTTCTATGGGGTTGAGATCTGGAGACTGGCTAGGCCACTCCAGGACCTTAATGCTTCTTACGAAGCCACTCCTTCGTTGCCCGGGCGGTGTGTTTGGGATCATTGTCATGCTGAAAGACCCAGCCACGTTCCATCTTCAATGCCCTTGCTGATGGAAGGAGGTTTTCACTCAAAATCTCACGATACATGGCCCCATTCATTCTTTCCTTTACATGGATCAGTCGTCCTGGTCCCTTTGCAGAAAAACAGCCCCAAAGCATGATGTTTCCACCCCCATGCTTCACAGTAGGTATGGTGTTCTTTGGATGCAACTCAGCATTCTTTGTCCTCCAAACACGACGAGTTGAGTTGTTACCAAAAAGTTATATTTTGGTTTCATCTGACCATATGACATTCTCCCAATCCTCTTCTGGATCATCCAAATGCACTCTAGCAAACTTCAGACGGGCCTGGACATGTACTGGCTTAAGCAGGGGGACATGTCTGGCACTGCAGGATTTGAGTCCCTGGCGGCGTAGTGTGTTACTGATGGTAGGCTTTGTTACTTTGGTCCCAGCTCTCTGCAGGTCATTCACTAGGTCCCCCCGTGTGGTTCTGGGATTTTTGCTCACCGTTCTTGTGATCATTTTGACCCCACGGGGTGAGATCTTGCGTGGAGCCCCAGATCGAGGGAGATTATCAGTGGTCTTGTATGTCTTCCATTTCCTAATAATTGCTCCCACAGTTGATTTCTTCAAACCAAGCTGCTTACCTATTGCAGATTCAGTCTTCCCAGCCTGGTGCAGGTCTACAATTTTGTTTCTGGTGTCCTTTGACAGCTCTTTGGTCTTGGCCATAGTGGAGTTTGGAGTGTGACTGTTTGAGGTTGTGGACAGGTGTCTTTTATACTGATAACAAGTTCAAACAGGTGCCATTAATACAGGTAACGAGTGGAGGACAGAGGAGCCTCTTAAAGAAGAAGTTACAGGTCTGTGAGAGCCAGAAATCTTGCTTGTTTGTAGGTGACCAAATACTTATTTTCCACCATAATTTGCAAATAAATTCATTAAAAATCCTACAATGTGATTTTCTGGATTTGTTTTCTCTCAATTTGTCTGTCATAGTTGACGTGTACCTATGATAAATTACAGGCCTCTCTCATCTTTTTAAGTGGGAGAACTTGCACAATTGGTGTCTGACTAAATACTTTTTTCCCCCACTGTATATCAGACCGTATACCACGTATGATAAAACATGTATTTTTATTGCTCTAATTACGTTGGTAACCAGTTTATAATAGCAGTAAGGCACATCGGGTGTTTGTGGTATATTACCAATATACCACGTATATTACTAATATACCACAGCTAAGGGCTGTATCCAGGCACTCCGCGGTGCATCGTGCATAAGAACAGCCCTTAGCCGTGGTATATTGGCCATATACCATACTCCCTCGGGCCTTATTACTTAAGTAAAGTTGAACAAAAACACACGAGAAATACAAATACAGCAGAGCAGTTCACCCCTGCCTACAATGGCTGACCATGATTAAAGACTATATCTGTCCCACTCTCTCCCGGTTAATGATTACCAGGTTAGCATGCGTGAGCAAAGCGTTCACTGCATTTACTCATGTGCCGGGAGAGCAGAAAATAGAGTGAAAACACCCACCATTATCTAAAAACCCAGAAATGCTTCAGAAATGCCATTAGTCAGTGAAAAATGATCTGTCAATACATCCCTTTATGAAAGGTAGCCCTGAGAATGATAACACACCTACCGTAGTTTATGACAGACAGTCTACTCCCACGGTTACCAGAACGGAACTAGAACAGTGTTGATTTCTCTAACCATTCAGTGCCTCAATAGCTGTATTACAGTATTAGTACATGCAATGATACGCAACTGAGGTAAAAAAGTAGGCTGACACGTGCACTCCTCCCCACTGCCTCGTACACTTTGTGTGATTAGTTACATCTCAAAATAATGTTTCTGCTCTGAATCTGGTTTTCACCATTCAACAAAATACAAAACACAGAACTGGTCTTCACTTTCACAAACTAAATGTATGATTCTTGTGGAACACCACAATGGCGCTTTGTTTCGCAGGTGTAACCCGAACACCTAACAGCGCCTCCAGATTGATAGAGACAAACAAACAAAGGTGCTAGTGAATTACTCAGGACTCTCCTCTTCTTCCTTACCTTCTTTCAGCGTCCATTTGATAGAGCCTGACTTCTTGCTGACGGCGTGTAGGTTTCCATCCAGGGTGGATACAAAGAGCAGGCTTTCAGGGAGGGAGACGGTGCTGGCTCGGCAGAAACTCTGCAAGACAGAACACAAAAGACTTAAAGCATATCTATAGGGGAACAGAAGAACGTCTTCTTTAGTGGTATTCCTCCCCACTGCCTCCTGTAGCTCAGTTGGTAGAGCATGGCGCTTGCAACGCCAGGGTTGTGGGTTCAATTCCCACGGGGGGCCAGTATGAAAAATGTATGCACTCACTAACTGTAAGTCGCTCTGGATAAGAGCGTCTGCTAAATGACTAAAATGTAAATGTATTCAACATGAGCCAAGGACCTACTCTTAGTATTCACCTCTTTCAAAAATAGTTTAATCTACAGCCAATGCAATAACATTCTGTCGACCAAAGAGTTCTGGCCATATCAGCCCTGATATGGCCTCTATTGCTAGACACAAAAAATTATGGAAACTATAGCCATATCAGAGACAAGGCCGCATGTGTGCTGTTGCATTGTAAATGTGAACGATGAACAGTTGCTACTAATTAAAATGTGGTATTATTGAACACAGATTCAAATCAGTTTGATCATACATAACTAACTTATGTATTCATAATCACAAAATAGTCTACTCTACATAGGAATACAGGCAAAGTGCTGCCATAACAGAGAACCATAGTACGGTAAGAGCATGTGATCCTCTCTCCTGCAGTTTATATGGCCCCAGAGGAATGCCTATCCTGAGAAAGAGGACTGTTTCCCTCATTAATTGAATGCATATCCTGAATACTACTACTAGACTGGGACACCGGGGTAGGGAGGATGAACTGAATGGACTGCCAGAGGGTTAACTGCTCCCCCATATCGCCAAACATTACCCCCTCTCCAAAATGGCTGTGTAAAACACTTAGAGGCAGATGAGGAGTTTGGTCTCGCTAGCTACCTGCCTGAGGGGGAGTTAAGGGGGACTTAAGGCTTCGGTTCATCTGCTCGCATAGTCCCTTAAAAGACATTCGCTTGAAAAAGAAGAAAAAAGCGTCAATAGTACTGTTTGTCCACCTTGAGACACCTCAAAAGTCCGAATTAATCTACGATAACTCCAGAAATCTGTCATTAATTTTGACATTTTTGCCAAGGTGATATTCTTTGCACCTAACTAAGATGTTAGGTGCAGTATTTCAAGGGGAAAAAATTGCATAAATGATTTGTCTCATTGAATGACAAACACCTCATTGAAGAATCCCTACTGTTGACCAATCACAGACGAAGGGGCGTAGACTTCGGCTACAGACTTCAGCTTGCCCCTGAGAATTTATTTTCTTCATGTGCACAGCTGACATACTGTTCCGAACTGTTTTGGATGGGAAGCACGCAGACACCTTTAGCCTAAAAGCCCATTTATGCTTGATCTGAAAATGTGCTCAGAGGCTTCGTATGGAGGGTGTGACACAATTGCGGATCCTCCGGAGGGATGCACAGGCCAAATCAAGCTCCGCATCGCTGTGCACCTCACAAATGCGGAGGGCTCCGTATAGCTCCGCTTTGACATGATTGGTTGATGGTAGGTGGGGGCGGCATGTCCTGTATAAACACAAACTCACTTCCTTCACAATAGCGCTTCTCTGCTCCACTAAGCACAAAAAGTATGAAAGCCCTGAAGTCTGTGGAGGCTGCATCGCAGTAAATGCTGTATGGCCACTTCAGACATCAGATTGACCATGCAGAGCCTTTAACTGAACACATTTGTTTAAAAAAAGGAGTCTGTGATAAGAGTGGGAAGGAAGGCTAGATAAGGGGTTGGGACTGGGAGACTTAAGAGTGCAGCTAGTGCACAAATGGTATGAGGAGGTTCTAAAGGAGGAGGCCAAGATTCTAGAAGTTCTGCAACAGAGCCACGCTGCCATCTGCCCAGCCACCATATCAGGCTGATAAAGCAAGCATGGTCGGCGTGCTTTAATGTGAAACTCAGGGACAGAGTGGACTGAGGTAGACATGTGAATGTGTTTCTCTCCAGTCCTTCTCATATCACTCTCTCTGGGAGAGGACGCAAGCCCACATGGGCAGACAGACTGGGTTCAGTAGCCCAACATGTGGTGGAATGGACAGCAATTTTGGAGAGAGAGAATGAAACAACCAGAGAAAGAGGGTGAGGAAATAAATATGTATGCATGCGTAAGTGGGCATATGCGGCGCTTGAATCACTGACCACACTTTTTTAAGCAGAAGCCGGGTCAAGCGAAGGGGGTGGTTCTTTCCTTGGAAGTCTCTTTGGTCAGGGAGTGCAAAGGAGAATTTAAAAAAACATCACACTGATAGGCGATCCGTAGTCTTCATTTTGTTTTTGGCACAAGAAGAGGCCGGGTGGGGGTGTCTGTACTGTAGAGTGCACTTGCTGCTCAAGGGTTTTGACAAGATGGGATTAAGCTTTTGTCAGATTTGACTTTTCCCTAGCAGGTTAAGAGAATTGGGTTAAGGTTAGGAAAAGGGTGAACTAAAATGCACCCATTTTTTAACCTTTTGACGTTAATTTCACCAAAGATATATCCCTTATAGACATGACTCAGCTAAAGGAGGCAGCTAGGGCCAGAGTTAATCTTTTATTATATATTTGTTGTATTTTACCCCCTTTTTCTCCCCAATTTCGTGGTATCCAATTGGTAGTTATAGTCTTGTCCCATCACCGTACGGACACGGGAGAGGCGAAGGTCGAGAGTCGTGTGTCCTCCGAAACACAACCCAACTGAGCCGCACTGCTTCTTGACACAGTGCCCGCTTAACCCGGAAGCCAGTCGCACCAATATGCCGTACACCTGGCGACCAAGTCATCGTGCACTGCGCCCGGCCCGCGATGGGACAAGAACATCCCTGCCGGCCAAACTCTCCCCTACCCTGGAGGGCGCTGGGCCAATTGTGTGCCGCCCCATAGGTGCCCGGTCGCGGCCTGCTGCGACAGAGCCTGGACTCGAACCAGGATCTCTAGTGGCACAGCTAGCACTGCCTTAGACCACTGCACCACTCTGGAGGCCCCGGGCCAGAGTAATTATAGTACCGTGGCTGACCTCTGTGTATCAACCTACCCCACTAACCCCATCCCCACTCCTCCAGCCGAACCCAAGTTAGGACAGTAGAACATAGAATTGAATGTCTTAAACTACTTGAGACACGGATTTCATTTCTAACTCTATGGGATGAAACATCCCCTCCAAGGGGCCATCAGGATAGTGTAACTAGCCCATGCTGTTTCTGTTAGAGGCAGATCACTGATCTATAATTACTAGAGGCCCTACCCAGCACTCAGCCACTTATGAGGGAGAACAGCCTTGTTATGTTGTCTTCCTCCCAGCTGTCTACAGTCTACCAAATGGACCAGACCAAACACACTCAGCCTCCTGGAGTAACGAAAGAAAACCAAGGTTACTGTATGAAGCTAGGCCTATCTGATGAGCTCAAAGCAATAATAACCTAACCACTTCACTTAGGTGCTGTTTGCTAGCTACAGCTCATTTATTTAGCAGTATATCTTAAAATGTCTTTGGTAAAAAAAGGAAACGTGTGTGTTCCTGGGTTTGTTTGCTCAGTTAACCCTGCTGTAATCTTAGTCTACACACCGGAGAGAGCTTGTGTCAATACTGGACACCTGTGGCTGTTCCCACTGGCTTGTCACCTCATAAGAACTGTACCAGGAACAGTAAAACAATAACCATCAATGTCAGTTTATTATTATTCATCCCCACAAACCTCCTGCCTGCTCTGTTTCAAAATCATCAACATCTCTGGAACATCTGCTGGACGGTTGGAGTTTGTGAGAATCAGCACTCTGTTCGAAACAACGTTTAACACCTTAAGGCCTAAAAGTACATCCTTGGGACATCTGTACGCGGTTGTTAGGTATGATTGATAGTATAGGGGAGGGGAGTTCAGTTCTATACTGGTCTGTATCTGGCAGAGGGAGTAGAGAGAGAGGGTCATTGGAGCGGGGCCCCGTTTGGTTTACATCTTCTAATGCTTTTTACAGGGGAAAGAAGTCAGACATTGCGTAACACTGCTAGGGTTACATAATGTACCAAAACTTGGCGAAACAAAATTATTGGCAGGTTCTGAGCTTTCACTCTGCCTCTCTCCCTCTGCAATGAGGCCATTTTCTGTTAAAGAGATAGGGAATGAATGTGCCTAAGAGTTCTCGTGCAGTGATATTTTCATTGTGCTCAACACCATGTCATACACCCCATGACTCGAGTTGTCCTCAGGTACATGTTATTGGCAGGTTTCCCACCATTAGTCAATGGGAATCAAAGCCTTCCAGGGAAGAGGGAACACAAAGGAGGGGAAAACAAGTACTTTTTCAGTGTAATGTGATGCTACTGATGCTTAGAGCTAAAGTTCTCACTGGTAGAGACTGGTGAGAAGTTTATTTTTTACATAGCATCTAGGCTTAGACCTAAATGTGTTCAAATGTGATACAAAGTAGGGACCAGATGTATGCTAGTTCTCAACCACTGTAATCACTAAGTGAGACACTAGCCTACGAAATTCATAGGCCCAATCAAAAAGATAGTGGAAAAACATTGACGCTAGATGCACCCTCCAGAAGGGGACATAGGAGAACAGAAACCGGACACAGTACAAGCTGCTTCGGAAATCTTTAGTGGAACTGAATGTAGAAATGTGCTTCTGACCCTTCATCACCACATCTGCAGGTTCCCTGTTAATTTACCTACTATATACCATTGCCTAGAAGGGGTGTTATTGACAGCAACTTTTACAATGTGAGTTTTTTTTGTCATCGAGAATAAATCCTCAGTACAAGAAATGTACTGCTTCACTCTGTCAAGTGCTTTATCAACCTTGCCTCCATTAATTCACTTTCAATGGAAAGTTTCCAAAACGGTCTGAATGTTTCCTCCCTACTTGCTGTAGTGCTCACAGTTTGCGTGCAGGCATGAATTAACACAGGAACTGATGACGATCATTATCATCTCACTTCTGGTGACCACAGATCAAAATCAAAGAGGAAAATGTTTTGGGGAAGGTGAAGAAATTAAACTGACATGGTGTACAATTGGCCATGCATGACCAGGTTATGTATATTTTGTGTTGAACAACCTGTGTCCTATCTTGAGCATATTGCCCTCATCACCACCTTGCATTAAATTTCACGGTGGTTTTCTTTTAACTGTCTACTTATTTTGCCCACATGCAATGCACAAGTAGGCAGGTCGGATGGAGAGATATTAGTGTGTGCAGAGACCCCAGGGAGACTTAAAACATCAAGCATGTTTGTGTTGTGATTTTTCTGTGCACAGGTATTTGAGCTTCCTTCCATTCGTCAACATTCACAGTGGCACTGTCTCTGCCGCACATGTAGACCCTAATACAGCCGCACAAAGTGCCTGCAAAGCCATTGGCCTTGTGCTAAGATAGGGCGCACACACACAGTCAAACACAGAGTATACACAGACTGAACTCTGTCTATACGCACATGGTTAGCACTGCCTACAAGTATAATATAATAATATATAATAATATAATAATATAATATAATATAATATAATATAATTGGTCATTTAGCAGACGCTCTTATCCAGAGCGACTTACAAGAGCAATTAGGGTTAAGTGCCTTGCTCAAGGGCACATCGACAGATTTTTCACCTAGTCGGCTCGGGGAAATAGCTGGGCCGATAAACAGAAAATGATCAACACCGATCAAACCGACCACTTATCGTGGACATTTTGCTGATATCATATCATTACGATAAATAACATATAGGGCCCTACTAGAGAAATGCAAAGTTTTACATTTAAATAAGTTTGCTAATATGGGTGATTTTTGATGGGACAACTGATAGCTACATTAAAAGTAGTAGAAGTATTAAGGATAATATAAAAATATAACTGTGGTGCACATTAATGTTATAAACTTATCATTCAATTTATCGTTATGATAATTCAGTCAATTTATCGGTATATAGATTTGTGTTCATATCGCCCAGCTCTACCTACAAGACTGACAGTAAGAGTGTGAGCACAACCAGAACAAGCATGCTGAATTACTAGCGCGCCGAGTGTGTTAAACAAACATCTGTGCACTGCTATTCATAAAGCTGCATGTTGGATAGAATCCATCTTCCATGGTAAAAAGACACCATGTCCTTCTGTAATAAGTTGGATATTTTTGCATGGTCTGTATTAGCCATCCATTGGGTATAAAATCATAGGTGAAAGTTACATAGATAAGTATACAGGCTATGTATGCCTAGCCTATATACTGTGGTGTGGCTAATAACTATAAACCTATAATTGCAAATGCTGAACCAGCAAGCTATGGCTTTAATCTCCAGCAGCTCTTCCTCACACCTCTGTCTTGGGTGGGAGTCAACGACTGTAGCTAGGCAGATCGAGACAGTGCAGTATTTCACTGGATTGATAACTAGGGAAAAGGCAAGAGGCCAACATGGAATGGACACACCTTTTCTAGTTAATTTTGAAAGCACTATACACTATTTTCTTTGATGGTTTTTCCCAATTTAGAAAGATAAACATTTTACACAGAGCAATGGGCTTGCTCCAGCAACCAGTTAGCCGATGGAACTTCAACTGATTGGTCTTTACAGACAGACTCTTTACATGGGGGTCTAAAGTCTAATCTTATCAATTTTGCTAGGGTCCCTAGCCTGGCTCTAATGCCTTGGCTTCATCTATCTTATGGCATGATTTGATTAGCCAACTAGTGTGACTTAATGGCTAGCTAGCTTGTTGGATAAATGTTGTACAAGACATTATCTGTCAACCTTTTATAAAAAGTAACCAATGTGCCCTACTACAAAAACAGGAGACTAGCTAATACTACAGTATCTACTTCAAGCAATTTAGTAACAACATACAATATTGGCCTTAGCTTAGTTGGAGTTGACACTAGTTAGCTAGGCATAAAATACATTACTGGTTGTTAGCTAGCTAAGTTAGCTAGCTAACCAGCATTTAGCCCAACATATCAGCTAGCTAACTAGTTCTAAATATTAGCTAGGTGGTGTCATTCCCGTCTTTTCTCTTGTTAGTTAACCCCTAAACCCATTAGCTAACTAGCTAGCTAATAGGCCAATTACTCCCACTAAGGTTCAGTATCGTAAGTTAGGTTAGCTATCTACTTACCATTTGAAGTGGGTCAATACTACACAGTAACGTGAAAATGCACCATACTAGGGCCCGACTGCTAACCGTCCAGTCCATCATACAGTCCAACCGGGGTAGTACGAGTTACATAGAATACAATGCGTCGATACAACCAAGTTTTAAAGAGGCTTTCCCAAAGCGTTAAGGTATCAAAACATTTCAGTTTGTCTGTGGCGTTGCTATTCTTCTTGCTTCGGTTCTCAAGTGTGTCTGGCTCTGTGCCTAGCCAACTTGCATCTTCCTGAAATGAATATGTGGGGGTTGGACTTAGATTGCGATGTCCGAAACAGTGGAGGAGGGGGAAATTCTAGGATGTCTCTCAACCAATAAGTACACAGTTAGCTACCGGATATGCTTTGCAAGAAAGTATAAATTATTCGGGGGGTCTTCCGGTCACATTACATTTCATTAAGCAAGAGGGACATGAAGTATGCGGCTTATTGCAGATGCATGGATCAAACAGTGCAGACTAAACTCAAATTTTGTTTACCCGTATTGTTTGATGGACGCTAAAAGATTATGCGTTAAACTGTAGTGTAGTGTCAACTAATCTTTATATGCCATTTGGCAAGGAAGTTAGTAAAAAGGCCAGGAGCTAGTGGCTAACTAGCTACTTACGACTTAGTTCGAGGTAGGGTTCATTTATAGACATCTGGATTGACTTTAAACATATCCTTGATGCCAAATCATTTTTCGTTAACGTTTTGATTCTATTCCTCAGGAAATCGGAGGCCATTACAGCACAACAATCATGTGCGGAGACTGCGCACGTGGCCAGCAGCATGGCCCTCTTGAGTCCACGTTGTACCATGGAACCCCTGGTGTTCTCTTGAGGTAGTTGCATGCAATCCAATATCCTATGAAAATATCCATGGTTGTATGAATGATGTTTTAACGCGTTAGACTTCTGATTGACAGTGAAGTTAACTTTTGTTGTTCTGACTCATAACCCAGGCATTGAGATTAATGTGGTGGTCTCCTGCCTTGGTGAAATTAACTGACTTCTTGCCTATGTTTCTTTGCCACTTCAGGGAATCTTCAAGTTAATGTGGCGCAAGTCTTGGATCAGGTGACTGTAAGCCATTAATAGTGTGACTCCTTTCCACGAAGGAACCCTGCATCATTCGGTGTTCCCTCAAAGATTTGGAGGTGAATACTTTGAACTTGACTTCTGTAATGTGCAATGGGGGTTGTGAATGATGTTTTACGCGTTAGACTTCTGATTGACGGTGAAGTTACCTTTTTGTATTCTGACTTAACCTATTCTCAGATCAAACTGACTGTCTGCGTTTGAAATAGTAGGCTTATGTGTGCATCTATTCATTGCTCTAGATGCAGTGATGGAACAAGTCCAGTGTCCAACGTGGCATGTGATGGAAAACAAAATGGATACCATGGAGAGACTTCAACTACTACAACTCAATTTATTGAACATGATTAAATTGTCGAATAAAGTCACATTTGTAGTGGAATATTTTATTGTCTTAATTTCTATGGTAACTGTATGCACTGTCTTTGAACCTGCGGAGCCCTCTCCATGGCTCCATAGGCCAAGCTACAGCTGCAAGAGCAAATCAAAGGCTTGTTATAACTGGGGTTACTTGGCATTTCATCCCAAGTTTCTCTTTTAAATGCAACTCACATCTAATCATGGATATTTGTCACGGCGTGTGCTATTTCTGTTGCTGATTAATGTGAATATACTTCCTAAGGCTTTAGGTGACTTGAGGTATCCCTCCCCCTCCCGTTCTTGAGCTAGAAGGAATAAACCAGTATACATGTTGTTTATAGGCAGATTTGATCACCAATTTTTATTTAGTTCTACCTACTACTCACGGGTATGTTTTACCCTGTAGGGCGAATGTCACTAAGTCAAAAGCACAAAGTCCTTATGCCCTGAACTACTACACATGTAGTTTGAAAGAGCTTATCCTGGCCTAGGGTGCTCAACTACCATTGTCAAAGTATGATTAGTTACACAAAAGCAAGCAAAATGTTTTATTGATCAGAGCTGTCATAACATTATCACTGAAAACTGCAATGCCTGATTTTTCTTCACCACTGCAAATGTGACAACACAGTAGCGCGTGAGAAAAGATCAAGGACATGGCCTCGCGCACACATGGTATAACAGCTTCAAACATATTTGATAACCAACAACTTGAGGGGAATGTCTGGTTATTCAAACTGCACTTCTGCCTCATACACACAGCTTTCCAACATACACAAACATTTGAACAAAGTTGTGGCAAACAAAACCCAAATGTCACCTGTAAACAAAGTAGTTATTCTTGGCAAATTTCATGAATCTGAAATGTCAACATCTACGCCAGTCATTGCAACTTGATATTTGAATTTGTTTTATATTTTTCATATGTACATAGACATACAGTGAAGTATTTCAAGACAGGAAATTAATAAATAAGAAAAGCGGTCATTGTATTTACTGAATGGCTCACGTTTCCATTGGCTCAGCGGTATGGCTGACATTAGTTATGGCCATTTGAATCACCAGCTACAGGCATCTAAACAACATGTTCAGAATCTGAGTGTGTGAAATATGTAATGTGTCGTAGCTGGCAAACGTGGACCTCCGGTCCCTTGGATGTTGCTGATCAGTCCCTTGGATGGATGTCTGACAATTAAGTAATATAGCGCAGTGGTGCTCCAAGGAGGAAAAACATAGCTTTGCCAGTAACTAAGCAAGCCTTGTCCAAACTAGAATGGACCACAGGGCAGGAGCCTATCTCTTGTTTCTGTATCGTGAGACTTACTGTACAAGTTCACCCCCTGAATAGGACACCAGATTTGCCAGTTGCTGGTACAAAAAAGGTTGAGAAGCAGTTTTAAAAAGAGGTGTGTGAAAGTGCTTCTTGGCCTAGAAGACCACAAGAGACAAATGCATTTGACCTCTGCATTTTAAAACAGTTGATAGAAAATTAACTCAGGAAATATCTCCTACCACTGCCAAAGTAATGACTAGATTCAATCAGATCAAGCGTTAACCAGCGATGGACTACACCAGGAAAAGCTGATGTTTTGGCGGTGTCTGAGGTGTAACTGCGTTGGAGCTGTCAAATCGGTGAGCAGCTGCTCTTGTGATCATTGTCACAAAGCCATGTCGTCCCACCCATTAGAAGTTTAGAAAGAGTAAAGTCTATAGAGATAATGACGCTCAAATTCAACATCATTAAATGAAATTATGAAGATTTCTATCAGCCTAATCAAGGTGTAGAAAATATCTCCCATTCCAGTGTTCAAACTTGTAAACGAGGCTGCATGAGATTTCTCTTAATGCGACCAATGGCAATGTCTGCTTTAGGTATAATTCCAGAAGCCGCTTTTGGATTTGACATCTCTAACACAGTTCCACTTCCGACACCGCCAAAACAACCGTTATGCGGATGTCGGCTAAAGCGGACCTAATTGAATCAAGCCCTAAGTCAGCAGTCTATTAGGCTCCTTTATATTTTAACCAGTTAGGGAACTGCCTGCTTTACATGTACAGGTACATTCATTAGTCCTTGTGTCTCCAGTCTACACACATCTATTTTGACATCATAGCTCTAAGACCATTGTGAATATACATAGATTTATGGTTGGTATTTGCACACCTTGTCAACAATGTGGTTTGACTTTGAGTCAGAATGGCTGAGGCAATGGTGGACAGAAGACACTGAAGGCCTTATGCGTTTGATGAAAGCTCCCAAGCTATACAGTCAGTAACTACCATATTTAGCCTACATCTGTGACCTACCCGGGCTAGAACCCCGGTTTCATACCCATGCCACAAGAGTGCGTGAGCATGCTGAGCTAAAGCTTAGACATTATCTTCAGGATCCAACACACATTTTCAGGCAAGGGTATTCATCCCAGGCTATTTAGTAACTACCACATGAGCCTGCCTTCTGCGGTATGAGTTCTTTTGGGGGTAGGATGGTGAGGGGTTTCAGCTGGTATTGTTGATCGATGCACAGTGGCATTGACCTGTTTGCATAAGGAATGCCACGCGATGGATGACACAGGCAGCAAAATGGAGGGAGAGGGGGCGGAGAGAGGGATATACTGTGTCTCACAATGCCCATACAGTGGGGGAAAAAAGTATTTAGTCAGGCCACCAATTGTGCAAGTTCTCCCACTTAAAAAGATGAGAGAGGCCTGTAATTTTCATCATAGGTACACGTCAACTATGACAGACAAATTGAGAATTTCTTTCTCCAGAAAATCACATTGTAGGATTTTTAATGAATTTATTTGCAAAATATGGTGGAAAATAAGTATTTGGTCACCTACAAACAAGCAAGATTTCTGGCTCTCACAGACCTGTAACTTCTTCTTTAAGAGGCTCCTCTGGCCTCCACTCGTTACCTGTATTAATGGCACCTGTTTGAACTTGTTATCAGTATAAAAGACACCTGTCCACAACCTCAAACAGTCACACTCCAAACTCCACTATGGCCAAGACCAAAGAGCTGTCAAAGGACACCAGAAACAAAATTGTAGACCTGCACCAGGCTGGGAAGACTGAATCTGCAATAGGTAAGCAGCTTGGTTTGAAGAAATCAACTGTGGGAGCAATTATTAGGAAATGGAAGACATACAAGACCACTGATAATCTCCCTCGATCTGGGGCTCCACGCAAGATCTCACCCCGTGGGGTCAAAATGATCACAAGAACGGTGAGCAAAAATCCCAGAACCACACGGGGGGACCTAGTGAATGACCTGCAGAGAGCTGGGACCAAAGTAACAAAGCCTACCATCAGTAACACACTATGCCGCCAGGGACTCAAATCCTGCAGTGCAAGACGTGTCCCCCTGCTTAAGCCAGTACAGACGTGTCCCCCTGCTTAAGCCAGTACATGTTCAGGCCCGTCTGAAGTTTGCTAGAGTGCATTTGGATGATCCAGAAGAGGATTGGGAGAATGTCATATGGTCAGATGAAACCAAAATAGAACTTTTTGGTAACAACTCAACTCGTCGTGTTTGGAGGACAAAGAATGCTGAGTTGCATCCAAAGAACACCATACCTACTGTGAAGCATGGGGGTGGAAACATCATGCTTTGGGGCTGTTTTTCTGCAAAGGGACCAGGACGACTGATCCGTGTAAAGGAAAGAATGAATGGGGCCATGTATCGTGAGATTTTGAGTGAAAACCTCCTTCCATCAGCAAGGGCATTGAAGATGAAACGTGGCTGGGTCTTTCAGCATGACAATGATCCCAAACACACCGCACGGGCAACGAAGGAGTGGCTTCGTAAGAAGCATTTCAAGGTCCTGGAGTGGCCTAGCCAGTCTCCAGATCTCAACCCCATAGAAAGTCTTTGGAGGGAGTTGAAAGTCTGTGTTGCCCAGCGACAGCCCCAAAACATCACTGCTCTAGAGGAGATCTGCATGGAGGAATGGGCCAAAATACCAGCAACAGTGTGTGAAAACCTTGTGAAGACTTACAGAAAACGTTTGAACTTTGACCTGTGTCATTGCCAACAAAGGGTATATAACAAAGTATTGAGAAACTTTTGTTATTGACCAAATACTTATTTTCCACCATAATTTGCAAATAAATTCAATGTGATTTTCTGGAATTTTTTTTCTCATTTTGTCTGTCATAGTTGATGTGTACCTATGATGAAAATTACAGGCCTCTCTCATCTTTTTAAGTGGGAGAACTTGCACAATTGGTGGCTGACTAAATACTTTTTTTCCCCCACTGTAAGTGTATTAGATGATGAAGCATATGACAAATCACACACACACAGCATTCTCTCTATGAGCATCTACACCCATCCTTTTTTCATGGGTTTTGGGTCCGAAACTCAATTGAAAAAGAAATGCAGGGCATATCAATGACTCAGATTACTACACACACATTTCATGTTCGTCTATGATGTTTGGTGCAGCTGCTGTACATCACAGGTAGTGTGGTTCTTCAGTTTACACTGCACTGCAATTTGTCTGACCACACACACTTATAATCCAAATGGTCTGTCTGTCTCCAGGTGAATCCATGTCCATGACCTGTCTGATTGACACCATCTTCGGATTAATATTCCCTCAAACCAATGATGCAGTATGTCCCAACCAAGTGAGAAGTAAGCAGGTTGTCTCTCTCTCCATCTCGCTCTGTCTCTTTTCACTTCCTGGTAGAGTAGCCACAGTCTGGAGTGGCTGTGGCATTGGCCCACTGTCCTGAGGGGAGGACAGTAAACCCCGCCCACCGCGGCGTTGGCACCAGTGGTTACAGGGATGGCCAATGACTTATCCTTAGCAACACCCTGGAAACGGAGAGTCTTGTTGTCTTCACATGTCGAAGAGCTCAGGCTCCGAGAGGTCTGGGTCCCTCAAGGCATCGGTTGTAGTTGTCACAGTAACCAGGTTGGTGTTGGAACGGGTGTCCATGGCAGAGTGCATGATGGGTAGCCAGAGGTCGTCCATGTTTGGCATCACAAATATTTTCTGTGAGAACAAAAACGAGAACTTGAGTAACTAAGGTGTAAAACGGAAAACACTTAAAGCTAAAGGGGTGCTAAGAATATTTTATTGCATTTATGATAAGCCTTTTGTCTGTGCACGTTTGAGTTGTAGGAGCAGCCTGATCATTAGATTAAGACAGAGAGCCACATCACACTGTCTTTGAAGTACAGCTTGGTGGGCTGCTGTAAATACATAACGCACCACTTTTCTGTTGTCCCATTCCCATCATTGTCTAACACTGGGAAGACATTCACTTTGTTGACAAGGGAAGAGATGCAAAGCTAAGAGAAATGCAAAGCTTTCGACACATACTGAACTAAAAAGTTACATTAATGTGATGATATGATTAATCAAATTGTATTAACAAATAGTTAGGGGGGGCTTAGATCTTTCTGACCAGGAAAGACTATAGAGCCCAGAGATGTTCCCAGGCAGATCCCGTGTTCAGGAAAAACTCAGTGAAATCTCCTGGATTTCAGATCACACACTACAATTATTACATAATCCAAGTAGAGAGACGTTATTGCTCTACTCTCCCTGGTCTCAGTTTACCTGAAACTCCTGATCCAGTTTCTTCTCGATCCAGTCGGTGACGTGGGCCAGCGTGACCTCCCTCTCACCCAGCTTGGGCCGGGCTTTCAGCTCCAAGTGGGGGGGACTCCTGAAGCCATACCTGGAGGGGGAAGGTTTACTCTGTTACACCCATTGGCTTACTGTATACTAATATCCTGGGGAAGGTTTCTCTTACACCCATTGAACTAGTAAGCTACTAGTCTAGTCTTCCTGAAAGTAAGTCAAAGTAAGTAAAAACAGCTCACTTAAAATAAAATGTTTGAAATCTTGAATATATTTTTCATAATTAAAAGTTAAATAAATATAAAATACATTTTGGTGGCAAATAATGCTTTGACTCCTCTACTTCATTCATATGACCAGCAGAGGACATGTGGGCTACTGTGTCAACAAGCCAGGCTAAGGCCTGCTGTATCTCTATAGCTGAATAACCTGAATATTCATACTGGATATTCAATATTCAGACCTTACCCCTGGAGTGGAACGTACCAAATTCTGTCTGCGGGGGGAGGTGATATGTATACTGTATGAGGGTGATGGGGTGCACCATGTCCTGTGGGTGGGGGGAGGTGCTATGTATACTTTGTGAAGGTGCCGGGGCGTTCCATATCCTAATAGTGGGGGGAGGTGGTATGTAACTGTATGAAGGTATTGGGACGTACCATTATCCTGTCAGTGGGGGGAGGTGGGCATGGACGGAACGTACCATATCCTGTCGGTGGGTGGGGGTGGTATGTTGACGGCCAGCGTCCCGCGGCACTCCAGCACCTCCACGGTGAGCAGCAGGGGCGTGTTGGACACCTCCTCGATCTTCTTCTTGATGAACTCTGTCTCCGTGGCCTTCTGGAAGTACTTGGACTTGGCGATCTTGTCCACAAACCGCATGATCTTACTGGGCCGGTGGCCTCCGACGAAACTGTGAGGGAGGAGGAAGAGGAGGAAATGGAGGAATAGGAGGAGGGGGAAATGAGGAGGGAGAAGGAGAGAGGACAAAGAGCAGGAGAAGGAGATGAGAATGAGGGAGAGGAGGAGAAGGAAGGATAAAGGGAAGTGAAGGAGGTGAATGAGGTGTCGGAAAAGGAAGAGGAGGGAGTGAGTCAACATCATCAGTTATTCATTAGTCTCTCTCTCCTCCCACGATTCAAGGCAGTGAGTGGGTACATTCTGTCACTCTGGGCCGGAAAGCAGCTCCTGCCTGTATCTGTTTGTGGTACTTAGGACAATACCTTAAAACGGGCTGTAAAATAAAGTGTAACCGACAATTGCTGCACAATTATTAGCCTACATAATTGACTGCGTTCTCTGTAGCTTCTTCATTGTAATATTCTAACAGAGATGCAATTCACCAATTAGTTCTATAAAGAGTCTCTAAAGTCGATAAAAACACACTAATGGAAACAGAGAGACAGACACAGTCTGATGCTAATGATGTTCTCTCACCCCTCCGCCCCCAGCATGTCCATGGGGATTTCTGGGGGATCCTCTTCATCAGACGATCCAGCACTGGAGGACTCTTCATCACTGTCCGCCAGGCAGTAGGCCCGAGGTCTGGGCCTGCACAGACACATAAAACATGAGAACAAAGGTAATGAGTATTAGTCAGCTTTAAGAAATGGAAGTGGAAAACAGATGAAAATGAGGAGGAACATTTGTCTATTGTTATTGGGGAGCGGTGTTGGCAGCATTCGTGCCTAGGAAGCCCTCAGCAAATCCAGTTTGGACACAGCAGCTCGTTCAAATTGGTCAAAGTTGAGGTATTGACAGTCATTCAGTCCTGAACGGGGACTAACATTTAACATTTACCCAAGACTAAAGCCTAAACGACTCCCATGTGGTACAGCATGAGCAGTCATGTTTCTGCTCACAAGGCCATCCCCACTGTTTGCAGAGGGATTTTCTTTGCTTTTCATCAAACCAAGTACACTCAGAAGAGCATTTGCTAAGCAGCTCAAAGACGATCAACAAATCCCCTAATAAGAACGATCCCTCAGAGGCCTCGGCTGGGAAATAGCCTGGTCCCACATCTGTAGTGCTGTCTTGCCAATTCCTATGGTCATTTGCAAGCCATAGGACAGTGGTCACCACCTATAGGCCTACCACTGGCCAATCAGATAGCTCAGATCACTGTGTCTGCACAGTTTCCTCGAGCCATAGACTGTAAAAATAAGCCTTGAACACACAGCAAAGTTGATACTGTGAGATTTCAAAAGGTTTAAAACCATGACTAGAGAGAGTGTCAACAAATACAGCAAAGAGCTGCTGTTTTTATGAGTAAGTTCATGTTTAAGTTGTTATTCAGCATTGTCAACACTTTAACCAATAAAATCTTTGTCCTCCCTACTTCAACTTATGCTACAACTAGCATTGCAGCTGCATTGAAGCCTATAGCAAAGTGTTCCGATAAGCTTGCATTGTTATTATTAGCGGCTTGTGTCTTTTATATCTAGGAATATTTCACTTTCTCTGGTCATAGGAGTAACAACAAATTGGTGCATGAGGCAGAAATAATGCAATGTGACTTGAGTTTCGCCATCAGCTGGAAGACTGTGTCCCCTTTTCTCAGCGGCAGGAGGGAGAGCGGAGAGACGGTGAATCAGGTAAGAGGCAGCTTCACCGCTGCTCCCTTCCTCCCCTCAGTCTGACCATCAGATGCAGGCCATCAGTCCAGTAAAACATTATGCTCACTCAGCTGTGCCTTACAAGTAATACAACAAATGATCTATTACCAGTGTGATCATATACCAGAGAAAGTGATCTTTACTCAGAAAAGGTTGGTGACCACTGCCATAGAAGATGGCAAGACAGCCCAAACAAATCTGGGACCAGGTGACTTCCCTGCCGAGGCATCTAAAGGATCGATTGGCTTGCAGGGAAGCTGATTCCATGAGACAAAAGAGGGTGAAATATGAAAAGGAAAAAAAGAGGGATGATTTCAGTACACCAGGCAGAAAGAAAGCTTTCCCAAACTCACCAGCAATAAGACACATCCACAGAGGTCAGAGGTAGAGTCCAGAGAGAGAGGGAATAAAGGAAAGCAAGAAGGAAGGAGAGAAAAAGAGACAAATGTGACAGTTAACAATGTCTCTCATTCAAACCCAGTGTTTTCAATCCTGCTCATGTGGTGCAGGTTTTTGGTGCAGCCCAGCACTAACACACCTGTTGTTGAATCATGTGTGTTAGTGTTGGGCTGGAACAAAATCCTGCAAATCCTATGAGTCCCCATGACCAGCATAAAACAACACTGAACAAACCCTATCAATAGTAATTCAGCTATCAGCACATGCTCAGTGCTCTGTGCTGACAAAGCCATGCTGTTGATCCTACATTTACAACTAAAAATGTTACTTCTCATTATCCCCTCCCAGCCTCCACTAATTGACTAATTGCATTATTGTTGGAAGTCAAACAAAACACTTTGACAGTTCCAGATAAACTCAGGCAGTGAATGGAGCCATTAAGTATTTAGAAAAGGTGTTGCTAAACCACTCTGTTCAGTATCATACATCCTTAATGGCACTAATTTGTCATATGTGATTGCCTACATAACCAAAGACAATGCACATACTTTAATGTACTATATAAGTAGGTACTTGATTTTAAGATTTGATAATATCTCCTTGAGTGCTCTTTTTTAACCACATACAGTATGTAAATATAACATATTATATTCAGTCTATCTCTATGTCCTTAACCCTCTCTCCTCTGCTCCCCAAGCCCCTCTCCCTCCTCCATACTCACCCCTCTCTCCCCTGCTCCCCCAGCCCCTCTCCCTCCTCCATACTCACCCCTCTTTCTCTGCTCCCCCAGCCCCTCTCCCTCCTCCATACTCACCCCTCTTTCTCTTGCTCCCCCAGCCCCTCTCCCTCCTCCATACTCACCCCTCTTTCCCCTGCTCCCCCAGCCCCTCTCCCTCCTCCATACTCACCCCTCTTTCCCCTGCTCCCCCAGCCCCTCTCCCTCCTCCATACTCACCCCTCTTTCCCCTGCTCCCCCAGCCCCTCTCCCTCCTCCATACTCACCCCTCTTTCCCCTGCTCCCCCAGCCCCTCTCCCTCCTCCATACTCACCCCTCTTTTATCTGCTCCCCCAGCCCCTCTCCCTCCTCCATACTCACCCCTCTTTCCCCTGCTCCCCAGCCCCTCTCCCTCCTCCATACTCACCCCTCTTTCCCCTGCTCCCCCAGCCCCTCTCCCTCCTCCATACTCACCCCTCTTTCCCCTGCTCCCCAGCCCCTCTCCCTCCTCCATACTCACCCCTCTTTCCCCTGCTCCCCCAGCCCCTCTCCCTCCTCCATACTCACCCCTCTTTCCCCTGCTCCCCCAGCCCCTCTCCCTCCTCCATACTCACCCCTCTTTCCCCTGCTCCCCCAGCCCCTCTCCCTCCTCCATACTCACCCCTCTTTCCCCTGCTCCCCCAGCCCCTCTCCCTCCTCCATACTCACCCCTCTTTCCCCTGCTCCCCCAGCCCCTCTCCCTCCTCCATACTCACCCCTCTTTCCCCTGCTCCCCCAGCCCCTCTCCCTCCTTCCCCAGACGGGCCAAGTTCATCTTGGTCTCCAGGGTCATGATGAAGGAACCAGCATAGGACACCTCCAGATCAAACCACAGACCTAGAAAGAGGAGGGAGAGAGAGAGAGGGGGATAAAAGAGGGATGGTAAATCATTACTAACATACCATCGTTGGCACGACAATAGTAGAATAATGATGCACAACTGTTTTCACACTTCCTTGCAATGAAAACGTTCTCCACCGTTGAGGACAAACTACACACCCATATCGGATTAGTTACTACAAAAGCACAAAACTGTATAGCTAATGCTGACGGTATATAAAAGCTCTTGGTCCTATGTGTAAGTGGATGAGTCACTCACCCACTGTGAGCCTGAGGCAAAGAGCAGTAAGAGCTCCCTTAGCTTTATCCCACCTAGACTACTGCCCAGTTATATGGTCAAGTACTGCAAAGAAGAACAAAGGCAAATGACAGTTGGCCCAGAACAGAGCAGCACGGCTGGCCCTTAAATGCACACGGAGGGACAGTATCAATAACCTGCATGTCAATCTCTCCTGGCTCAAAGTAGAGGAGAGATTGACTGCATCACTACTTGTCTTTGTGAGAGGTATTGACATGTTGAAAGCACCAAACTGTCTGTTCAAACGGCTAACACACAGCTCAGACACCCATACATACCCCACAAGACATGCCACCAGGGGTCTTTTCACAGTCCCCAAGTCCAGAACAGACTCTGGGAAATGCACAGTACTACATAGAGCCATGACAACATGAAACTCTTCCACATCAAGTAACTCAAGCAAGCAGTAAAATCAGATTGAAAAAAACAGATAAAACAACAACTCATGGCACAATGCGGACTGTGAAGAGACACACATATACACACAAACATGCATACGCACACACACTCTACACACACACAAACACAATGCAATGTTGTGGTATTGTGGATTTTATATTGTAAATTTTGTATAATAGAGTAATAATGTCTTGTATGATGTAATGTGTTATTGATGAAGTAGGCTGTTGTTGTGTTTTGCTGTGATGTAATTGTTTTAACACTGTTTGGACCCCAGGAAGAGTAGCTGCTAATGGTGATCCTAATAAATACTCTCAATATCTCTCTCTCACACTGGTTACAATTTTGTAATGGACCGTATACGACGCTCCGTCGCTCTGTTTCGTGAAGTGTGTAGCGGCCTTAAGCAGCATCACCTCTGCCTTTGGGGCACTCTGCTCACTAGCAGCCCCTGGTGGGAGCACACATGAACAACAACTTGAATACTAAGCTCTTATGTTATTCACTGTTTGATGTAATTTCATGATAAATAATTCAGCGTTGTTTGCTTTGGCCCTGTATTAGTACTATTGTAAAACTCTGTTAAACATTGCATGTCTCTAAAGAACAACCACCTCTGTAGCTCAGCTGGTAGAGCACGGCGCTTGTAACGCCAAGGTAGTGGGTTCAATCCCCGGGACCACCCATACACGAAAAATGTATGCACGCATGACTGTAAGTCGCTTTGGATAAAAGCGTCTGCTAAATGGCATATTATTATTATTATTAACAAATGTGAACAAATGCTAATGTTGTTTTTGTGGACTAACCAGGGGTTCCCCACCTGACTCCTAATTGCAGTGAAGCCACATGCTGTGTCCGACTGGCAGGAAGTGGAATGATCCTCTAGTAAACACACCAAAAGGTCAACTCTAGGGCAGCCTCTCCTCTGATTGGCTCAGAAGCTGGCAAACTCACCAGGCTTCTTCCTGGTTTCGGGTGGGAAAGCTCAGAACCCTGTGTTTTTTTTTGGTGTATATGTGTGTGTGTATATGTGTGTGTGTGTGTGTGTGTGTGTGTGTGAATGTATGTATGTGTGCACACAAGTGAAAACCAGCTCTTCAGTCATATCACGTCTCTCTATATGGGGAGGAAATATCAACCTGTTCCTTAGTAAGAGACTTTTACTCTTCATCTCTTGCTCTCCAAATCCTCTCTATCCCACACAATGAAAGTGGAGAGGGATTACTGTGACTAACTCTCTGGAAACTCTTCAAATGATAACAGTTATAAAGCCCTTAACTTATATTGGCTTCATCATCCAGACTCCTGGAATAGAGGAGCACAGAGCTGCTGAGCAGTAATCCCCATTGGGCTCATTATGTGCAAGCATCAGCTGGTAATGCCTGAGGGGAAAGCCCATGGGAGCTGTGTTGTGTAGGACAATGTGCAATAAATCACTCTCTGGACTGAGGAGCTCAAGGGAAAGGGGGATACCTAGTCAGTTGCACAACTGAATGCATTCAACCAAAATGTGTCTTCCGCATTTAACCCAACCCCTCTGAATCAGAGAGGTGCGGGGGTCTACCTTATCGACATCATCGGCGCCCGGGGAGCAGTTGTTGTTGGGGGTTAACTGCCTTGCCCAAGGGCATTCAAACCAGCGACCTTTCAGTTACTGACCCAACGCTCTTAACCACTAGGCTACCTGCCGCTTCTACTGTAGCAAGACAGCAGAGCAGTATTTCCCAAACTCGGTCATGGGGCCCCCCCTGATTATTTGAATCAGCTGTGTAGTGCTAGGGCACCCCTTGGGGTCCCCAGGAACGAGGTTGGGAAACGCTGCAGTACAGGCTTAGGAGTTTAACCATTCACCTTGAATTGAATATGGAAAGCTTCCCAAATTCCAGACTGTAGCTTTCAATGCAACCATTTTTATCTCAATATCAAATCATTTCTGGGTAACAATTAAGTACCTTACTGTGATTGTTTTCAATTAAAATTGTCCCCCCAAAAAAAGCTTTTTAGCAAAAAACTATTTCTCAAGCAATGATTTTGCTAGGACTGTCTGGGAGTGGTCTGAGTGGGGAGGGGGAAACTGAAAACTAGCTGGTATTGGCAGAGAGGTTTAGAACTATCTTTGTTATTGGTCTATTAAAACATATACCACCTGTTGATGTCACCAGGTAAGCCAAAACTCCACCCATTACAGTGTTAGTTTCATCATCTATATGATACAAAACAGAGGAAAAAACTGCATTTTGACTGCACTGAGCCTTTAAAGAGAAGTGAACCGTTAAAGTGAGACAGTGAGACATTCAAGCTTAGCACTGAAAGGTTTTTCAGGTAAAACATGAAAAACTGAGCTAAAATTTCAGTTGGCGTGGTAACCCCACACCCACACACTCCCAACTGTATCCCCTACATCAGAATATAGTTAAATGGCTGGATCAATATGACCTCCCACTCTCCTCACTAGCCTCCCACTTCTCCCCCTCATCCCCTCCCAAAGTCAGACATATCAATGCAGGAATTAATGTGCCTTGCTCTCAGAGTCGTGGGCTGTATTCACATTCTCAGTTGGAGTGCTGATCTAGGATCAGTTTTGCCTTTAGGATCCTAATGAAAAACATATACAGTGCCGTGAAAAAGTATTTTCCCCCTGTGCATATTTTTTTATACTAAATGTTATCAGATCTTCAACCAAAACAACAATGACTTATTTCATTCATTTCATAACCAAAGTTATGCAACACCCAATGCCAAGACATAATGGGACCCATCTCGTCCAAAAAGTTGACGCAAGTTTGCCAAAAAGCACCAGGAAGCACCTGGATGATCATCAAGACTCTTGGAAGAATGTTCTATGGACAGATTAGTCAAAAGTATAACTTTTTGGACGACATGGGTCTCATTATGCCTTGCGAAAACCAAACACTGCATTCCACAGTAAGAACCTTATACCAACGGTCAAGCATGGTGGCGGTACTGTGGTGGTTTAGAGATGCTTTGCTGCCTCAGGACCTGGATGACTTACCTTAATCGAAGGAACCATGAATTCTGCTGTGTATCAGAGAATTCTACTGGAGAATGTCAGACCATCCGTCTGTGAGCTGAAGCTGAAGCGCATCTGGGTCATGCAGCAAGACAATGATCCACAACACACAATAAAGTCTACTGGAAAATAGCTAAAAAGCAACACATTTTAAGTTAATGGCCTCGTCAAAGTCCAGACCTAATCCCAATTGAGATGTGGCAGGACTTGAAATGAGCAGTGCATGCTTGAAAACCCACAAATGTCGCTGAGTTAAAGCAGTTCTGCATGGAAGAGTGGGCCAAAATTCCTCCACAGTGACGTGAGAGACTGATCAACAACTACAGGAAGCATTTGGTTGGAGTCATTGCAGCTAAAGGTGGCACAACCAGTTATTGAGTGTAAGGGGGCAATTACTTTTTCCACATATGGGGCATTGAGTGTTGCATAACTTTGTTTATTAAATAAATGAAATAAGTATGTAATTGTTGTGTTATTTGTTCACTCAGGTTCCCTTTATCTAATATTAGGTTTTGGTTGAAGATCTGGTAACATTTTGTATAAAACATATGCAAAAGTAGAGAAAATTAGAAAGGGGGAAAATACTTTTTCACAGCACTGTATGGACAGGGAAGACCTGATCCTAGACGTTTTATGAAAACAGCCACAGGGGTAGAGAGTCCTTGTGCTGGGCAGACAGAGTGAGTCACAGTGTAATAGACAGAGAGGATGTGGATGTGAAGTTTAATTACTCTGGTCAATAGAGGCAGGAGTATGTGGAGACTGAGACGAAAGGGAGAAGAGAGGGGGAGAGAGAGGAGATGAAAGGAGGAGGGAGAGGAGAAAAGATAGAGAGGGAGAAAAGAAAGCAGAGAGAGAGAGAGAGAGTCCTACCTTGGTGGTCCACGGAGGGCTTGGAGGCATGGAGGATCTTGGGAATGGAGAAGCCCATGTCCAGCGCTGTCAGAACCAGCTCATTCATAAAGTACGGCAGCTGTAACACACATGACATTTACACTTGAGGACAGTGTCCCTTTTTACAAGTGTGTTTTCTCTGAGTTACATGTCATTTCCCTCTCATGTGTTGAGAAGTAAGCGAGGGGAAGACGGGAGGAGAGGACGCATGGAATTTAAAAAGGACTATCGACAAAGAGCTCTCTGGGACAAAGACAGATAAGAGGAATTTACACGCTGACTGTATGTGGAGGCAGAGGAGATAGGATGCCAGTACTCACCCTGATCTTACTGAGCTTCATCTGGATCTTCTTGGAGACCATGTCAGCCCAGTACTTCTCCCCCAGGAAGTCCCAGAACACCCGGCCTATCAGGGCGTTCACCCACGCCTCTGGCACCGTCCCTTGCCCCGGCCGCTCGCACGGGCTGCTGGGTAACTGAGAAGAACAAGGTGGGAGTAACAGGTAGTGAGACAAATGTAGTAAACATACATACGTACAACAAACACAATTTCATTGAATGCACAGAGATGAGATCCTGAGGCCCATTGTCTTGCCATTCATCCGCCGCCATCACCTCATGTTTCAGCATGATAATGCACAGCCCCATGTCGCAAGGATCTGTACACAATTCCTGGAAGCTGAAAATGTTCCAGTTCTTCCATGGTCTGTATACTCACCAGACATTTCACCCATTGAGCATGTTTGGGATGCTCTGGATCGACATGTACAACAGCGTGTTCGAGTTCCAGCCAATATCCAGCAACTTCGCACAGCCATTGAAGAGGAATAGGACAACATTCCACAGGCCACAATCAACAACCTGATCAACTCTATGCAAAGGAGATGCGTCGCGCTGCATGATCCATGCCCCTACTTTTTATTTTAAAGGTATCTGTGACCAACAGATGCATATCTGTATTCCCAGTTATGTGAAATCCATAGATTAGGACCTAATTTATTTATTTAAACTGACTGATTTCCTTATTTGAACTGTAACTCTTTCAAATTGTTGCATGTTGCTTAGTATAGTTGTATATTGTTACATGCTATTACATGGCCACACTAGCTACACGTCTACATGGCTATCTGATCAGCCTGTGTCAACATGGTCACCCCCATAGAATTACATAAAAAAGATCTCTGTGGTCTCCCTCATCAGCCCTACCTTCTTGGTGGCTCCAGGGCTGCCCTCTTGGCTGTGGGCGGGGCTGCTGGCAGGGGGGCTGTCCAGCGGGGGCAGGGGGGTGACGTACTTGGCCATGTAGACGTTGTAGTCCAGCAGCATCTTCTGCCTGACCCCTCCAGCCAGGGAAGGGTCCTTCTGACTGGGCTCGTCCATGAGGCTGCTGCTCCTGCTCTCTGCCTCCAGTCTGTGAGACCAGTCTGTCAGGCAACGACAACCAGACCTGGGTTCAAATTCTATTGGAAATCATTTCACATATGTTAACGTCTAGCTAACGTCTCCCTGTCTGTAATCCTCTTAGAATTAGGGTTAGGGTTAGAATTAGGGTTAAGGTTAGGGGTTAATACTTAGGGTTAGGTGTTAGGGAAAATAGGATTTAGAATGGGAATCAATTGTTGGTCCCCAAAAAGTCTTCACAAGTATAGCTGTGTGTGTGTGTGTGTTGATTTGAATGTTCCCTCACCGCCCACTGGACGCTCACTGGACATTTTATTAGCCTCGGACTTCAGTCTGGATGCCACCAGAATCCTCCTGAACCATTCTTCCTTCTCCCGACCCGTCCTTCCGAACAGGAACAGGGTCAGATCTCGCTCCCCTGGGGGTTTCCTGGGCTCCTCTCCACCCCCAGCTCCTCCTGGACCCTCCAGCTTCTCCCCCTTCTCCCCCACCTCGGCCGGCTTCTCCTCCCCAGGCTCGGTCCTCTCTACCTGGGCCTGGGCCTTGGACATGAAGTCCTCCTGCTTGGCCAGCTCGATACAGATTGGGTACTTCTTGTTCCACACACGCTTCCTGGCCAGGCTCTGGGGCACAAGGTGGATCTGGGGACACATTTGGATGTTACACGCTACATGAACCGCTTGGTCTAAAAATACTAGGCTGACTGGACAGATACAGGTATTTCTATCACTTGTGAGGAAGGCCCACTTTAATGTCTGTGTGCCCAAACACACACAGACATACACAAATGTGCACCACATACGGTATGAAAGTGATGCGTCTGTTTCTAGGAAGTAGCCTTTTAGTTTAGCTTTTTGAATGGAAAAAACATATCACAATGGTCTTCAGCACACAAACTTCAGAAGTAAATTCATCCACAAACACAAAATTAATTTTCTATATATCTTAAATGACCGCATTTTCACTGAGTTTATGATATAATTGTCAAGCCCATTCAAAAGATTAGGGGACAGGACCCAGAAGTATGACGTAGGACGATGTCACTTGTACATCGTATTCCCTTTCCCTCCCTCTCTCGGTCTTAGACACACACACAAAATCACGCATCCCTCCTTAAACGACCATACAACACGTTCCACACACAGACAGACACACACACCTTGCTGTCGGTGAGGTCATAGATCTTCTGGCTGATGTAGGTGACGTCAGGTTTGGGCTCGTTGTGCGTGGCCCGCCGGGCGATGTTGCGGTTGGGTTTGGACAGGCGCAGGGTGGAGCCCTCCAGACGTACATACACAGAGTGGGTCAGAGTGGCATGGTACATCTCTAGGTCATAGCTGTACATCTGGTTCATCCAGCCCTGTTAATGGGGACAATACACATTGTTAACTCTCAGACTGACGCATGGAACAACATGGAGACTAATAAATATGTATGCATGACACGCACAAACACACACACACACACACACACACACACACACTAATTGGGGAGTGTGATGGGCTGCAATACAACCACATAATCACACGGTCTCCAACATTTAGCTGATACCCCTGGTCCATACTAACTTCCTAGTGAGAGAATCATCCAGACCATGTTGATATGTGGAGCTAGTATCAAAACATGGCTTCATCTAAACAACAACAACGGTCTGTTCAGTTCTCTTCAAAGACTGGGAGACGTTACATCATGAATTACATCATACTGAGCAGAAGGGCATGATGACATCATAGTGTGACTGTGGGTGAGAGCTGCACCATATGACCCTTCCTTTAGCCGGCTATATTGTGTTGTTCCACAGGCGCTTTGTTGTGCTATGTTCCGCGTGACCAGAGAGCCTCTCTCTAGTACAGCTGTTGCCAGAGGCTATTGAGCTCATGTGCCCACACAGATTCAAACACACACAGGTTCAAACACACACAAGTACACACACACACTCAAATAAGAACACACACACACACACGCACAAGCTTACATAACCGCTGGCCAACCGCTAAGCGTGTCTCCTCTGTTTCAGTTTCCAGCACATTGACTGGGTTAAAAGGAGAACGTTTGACAAATCAACAGACCATTTAATCTGTGAGGTTGTTTCAGGGCAAACCCCAGAGTAGCTGGAGAGAATGCTATTCAGCCTCAGTATGTTGTTAGACAGCCCAATGAGGACGTTAGATTAGAGGAGTCATTTAGCAGACACTCTTATCCAGAGTCTTATTACAGTAGTGAGTGCATACATTTTCATACTGGTCCCCTGTGGGAATCAAACCCACAACCCTGGTGTTGCAAGCACCATGCTGAGCCACACCGGACTTTGATGTATTTCTCATCCAGCCAATGTTTTTCTATCCCACTGGGAAGCCACCATGGTGAATGCTGCATGAGCATTCAGTAGAGGTTGTACATCCCAATATTTAAGCCAGTGTAATGTTTAATGGTGTAATAACTCAAGCCCACTGAAAAGTACTCGTGTGGATATTAGGATTCATGGAAGGAAGATAATTGTTACCTTGGCAACCATGCTTTTTAGCCATTGAAGAGAGGGAAGAAGAAGGATATCTACAGACAGATACTGAGTTGCTTCCTGTCCTATCTGATAAACTGAGCAGCCATCAGGTTTTAGTCCTGAGCTTTAATGACAAACAGAGAGGCGATATGGAGAATTGGTTAGCGTCCCAAATGGCAACCTAATCCCTATATAGTGCACTACTTTTAACCAGAGCCCTATTGGCCCTGGTCAAAAGTAGTGCACTAAATAGGGAACAGGGTGCCATTTGGGACGTAACCTTGAAGATCCTCCCTACTCTCTCTGAGTCCCACTGGGGAAAAGCCAGCCATGTATCAGCTGTTTATCTTGTAGACGCTATCAGCAACATGTGCTCAGCTTGCTAACTCAATAGAAGCTACAGGCTATCTGTCCACAGTGATGACAGGTACTACTAGGGGAAAGACATGGCCCATCTAAGATGTCAGGCTATCTGTCCACAGTGATGACAGGTACTACTAGGGGAAGGACATGGCCCATCTAAGATGTCAGGCTATCTGTCCACAGTGATGACAGGTATTACTAGGGGAAGGACATGGCCCATCTAAGATGTCAGGCTATCTGTCCACAGTGATGACAGGTATTACTAGGGGAAGGACATGGCCCATCTAAGATGTCAGGCTCTCTGTCCACAGTGATGACAGGTATTACTAGGGGAAGGACATAGCCTGACATCTTAGATGGGCCATGTCCTTCCCCTAGTAATACCTGTCATCACTGTGGACAGAGAGCCTGACATCTTAGATGGGCCATGTCCTTCCCCTAGTAATACCTGTCATCACTGTGGACAGATAGCCTGACATCTTAGATGGGCCATCTGTCCACAGTGATGACAGGTACTACTAGGGGAAGGACATGGCCTATCTAAGATGTCAGGATCCTCTTTATGTGATCTGCCTTATACCTTGGTTGTTGCACAACAGAAAAGTATGCCTACGCATGACAATATCTTTATTGTTGCATTTATAAATATATTAGCTATCATCTTGGGTAGAAAGCTTTCTATGTCATAACCTTACACAAAAAAATACAGGGATAGGATGTTAAACGTAAGACAGTGTTCAGTCACCAACTCTGGTTCTGGAGAGTTGCAGGTTGAGCCGGATTTTGTTCCAGTCTAATACTAATGCACCCTTTACAGTTTTTTGCTTTACAATTGCTTTGGCACTAATTTCAGATGTAAGTAGTCCAATTTCTAAATACTTAGCACTAAACTGCTAACACAGTGACCTACCTTAAAGATTCCAGGTTCTTTGATATCCAGCTGGGCCACGTTCCACTGCTCCCCCCTTCGTCTGCCCTGCCTGGTCCCACTGCAGCTGGAGACCTTCGGAGCCGACAGCCACAGCACCAGTACAGCCAGCATGAACCCTGCCGCCACCCCCTGCACCACCGCACACAAATAGGGCGGCAGGGGGAGGACCAGGTAACTGTAGACTAGACACATGAGGAAGAGGAGGCCAGTGATGGGAACGTTTGTTAAGTCTTCCTCCTCTTCGTCGGACTCGGCTTCACTGCAGACACCCGTGCTGCCTGTTTGGATCTGCAGGGACCCGGGCCGCTCCCCGTCCGGTGTCTCAGTGTCAGTACAGAGCTCAAAGTCTTCACTGTAGAGCTCAAAGAACTCCTCGTCCTCCAGGCGGACCAGGGCCGACATTGAGCAGTGACCCAGGGCGAGGGAGGAGGACCTGGGGAGAGGAGGAGGGGAGGAGACCCTGGAGGTCCTGGAGGTCTTGGCTGGAGGAGAGGAGAAGACAGAGTCTGCTGGGGCTTCACCAGTAGGGGTCTCCTCTTCCCCCTCCTCCTCTCCGTCAGAGTCGCCTCCCTCCTCCTCTTTGATGCTGTAGTTGTCGTTGCTCTCTGCGTGCCCATTGAGGCCTGCCAGGTTGGTGAGCTCCGTGGCGCTGAGGGAGAGGGATTTGGAGCAGTGGGTAGCGGAGGTACCCCCTCCTGTACCCACTCCCTCGGCCCCGCCTCCAGCCTCGTCGCCCATGAACTTACTGAACAACTGCATTGGCTCGCACATGACCTCTGACAAACGCCTCCTAGTATCCTCGATCCTGGCCTCCATCTCTTGCACCTTGAAGAAACACCTCCCGTCGGCCGGGCTGGTGAGGGGGGAGGAGGGGGCCGTCTTGGAGTCACCACCCCCAGACGCGGTGGAGCCCCTCGGCTGGCCCAACTGCTTGAAGAGCAGCAGGTTGTTGACGCGGGAGTCTGGAGGTGGGCGCTGCTGGGGGAGAGATGGTTGTGAGGGCGCCTCCTGGTGGTCGGGCCTGGTATTGTCTGTGGAGAGAGACTTGACGAACGTCTTCATCAGGTGGTGGCGGTGCCGCCCGGCAGAAGAAGGAGAGGCAACCATCATTTCATTGGACAGGGACCTGAGGCTGAGGAAAGGCTTGGAGGGCAGGGCTGCGGAGCGAGAGGGGGAGGAGGTGGTGGAGGAGGAGGTGGTGGCAGTGGGAGGGATCGTGGGTCTTGTGTGATTGGAGGGCCAGGAGGAGCAAGCAGGGGGGGACTCGAGGGTGGGGTGGGTGGAGGAGGGGAGGATGGGCAGGGCTGGGCTGTGGGGTAGAGTGGTAGAGGACACATTAATGGTAGTGGTGGTCTCAATCCCTCCAGCCTCAAACAGTAGCTCCTCGCTGGCTTCCAAGGCCGTCACGATGCCCTGGTCCTCAGTCCTCCCCTCCATCCCACCCAGCCCTTCTGACCCCTCTCCTGGGGAGGATGATGACACAGACGCCCCAAACCCATACAGCTCCTCGTCCTCATCCTCCTCTTTTCCCAGGGCGGAGAAGTGGATGGTGATGGTGTCTCGGGAGAGGGAGCGCTGCACCTGCAGCTTGGGGCCGGGGGGCAGGCGTGAGGGCGTGGAGGAGGAGGGGGTACTGTCAGCAGCATGGCTGTCCTTCCTGCTGCTGTTGCTGCCCTGGCTGGTCATGACCACACTCCACAGGGCTCACAGCCTGGAGAGGGGGAGAGAGAGGGGGAGAGAGAGGGAGAGAGAGAGGGAAAGAGAGAGAGGGATGAGGGAGAGAGAATGAGGGGTGAGGGAGAGACAGGGACAGAGAGAGAGAGCGAGAAAGAAAGAGAGATCAAGAGAGAGAAAGAGAGATAGAGAGAGAAAGAAAGAAAAATATGGGTTCAAAGCTAGAATCCTTAGTTGCTACATCCATTTTGGACCATTGATTCTTGAAGAATATAACTTATAAATGCCCCATGAGCTCAACTGTCGTACCCCATCAGAACCAAAAATATAAGCATTTTTTACTCTGAAGTTTGTAAACAATATAAATGTTTATAAAACTGTATAGCCTCAAAACATGGTTAAAACTATCATTTTTATATTATGGATGGTCATTCCTTGCATCCACAACCCAGTCTATGAATTTGAGAGTGCTTACATTTCTCCAGGCTCATCCCTCAGCGTTTTACCAAAACACTATGTTATTGTTTCAATTAAGGATTCTAGCTTTAATTGAGGCACCATGTTCACGCTGCTCGTTCATGCTGCTCGTTCTATGGGTAAGCGAATGCTCCTACCACTGTCTCTCCCAAGCACCACATACTGCTTGTATCCACAGCACTAACTTACTCGATTAGTAAAGTGCAGCCAGGATCCATATAGTGACCAAGTTCTCTGCTTTTTCTATGTTTATCATCCTGATGCATGTGTGATCAAGCTTGTTTTGGGGCTTTGGTGTGGGTTGTGTTTGCAAACTCATTTTAGCTCACAACAAGCTTGTAGCATGGCTAATACTATACAGAAAAACGCAGCAAAGCTCAATGCGGAAGACGAGTACGTATCAAGCACTACACTCCATGAACTACTCGATCAACAAAAATAGTTCTATAAAGATTTAATAGATCTGCAGGAAAATAACGTTCAATCCTTCCTGCAACTCTTTATGGATTCTACCAACAAAAGGGTTGATGATCTGTTTAAGGCTGTAATGGAATTTAAACAGTTTGGAATTTACGCAGTCGGAGGTGGAGGACCTAAAGGGTGCGGATGTCACCAGCCAGACCGCATTCAAAACCATGTCTGAGGATTTTGCAATTTTCCAAATAACACTTGACAAGCACTCTTCCAAAACGATACTACCTCGAAAACCAATCGAGGCACAATAACATTTGAATCGATGGAATTGAAGACATAAAGACTGAAAGTTGGCATGACACAGAAGTCAAGGCCAAGACACTCCTGGCAGATCAACTCAAACTGGACCCTAAACTCATGGAGATGGAGAGGGCGCATTGGAATGCCCTTTCTTCCCCGATGGATTCTGCAAATTACAAAAACTTTAAGAAAACATTACTCACCTACTTTGGATATGCCAAAAAATATATTTTACTAATAAATTCCAAGAATCCTTAAATAATATAAAGTAAACTTGGAAAATCCTCAATCAACTGTTGAATAAGAAAAAGGCATCTACAACCATCCCATCTCAATTTATTGTTGGAAATAAGACCTCATGTGAATTTAATAACTATTTTGTGAATGTGGGTTCTCTCTATCAAAGAAAATTGAGAAAACTGATGCAATCCCTTGGATTACATTAAGGGACATTTCCCTTCTCTGTTTCAGTTTGATCCTCCTGATGTGATGGAGGTGATGGAGGTAATTCGTAACTTAAAGATATCAGCAGAAGGTCATGATGAGATTGGTGCCTCTTTAGTGAAATCAGTGTCTTCCTCGATTACTGAGCCTGTAACGTATATATCTTCATCAAATCTATGCAAATTGGTATTGTTCCTAAAGATTTGAAAATTGCCAAAGTTATCCCCCTCTATAAATCTGGGGATCCAATATCTTTTACAAATTATCGCCCAATATCTGTCACGCCCTGGCTCTGGGGACTCTTAAATGTTGAGCCAGGGTGTGGACTTGTTATGTTTAGTTTTCTATGGGTTTTGTTCTAGATCGTTTATTTCTATGTTGGCCAGGGTGGTTCCCAATCAGAGACAGCTGTAGCTCGTTGTCTCTGATTGGGGCCCATACTTAGGCAGCCTGTTTTCACTAGTCATTTGTGGGATCTTGTTCCGTAAGGTTTTGTGTATAACCTAGGACTTCACGTATCGTTTCGTTTGATGTTTTGGTTCGTTGAGTACACAAATAAAGTATGTACACTTATCACGCTGCGCCTTGGTCCGCTTCATCTGTCGACGATCGTGACAATATCTGTACTACCATCTTTTTTTAAATCCTAGAAAATGTGGTGTATTAGAGAATCAGCACTGTATCCTATATGAGCACCAATATGGTTTTCATGAAAACTACTCCACAGATATGGCTCTTTGGAAAATATTTACAGCCCTGGACAACAATGAATATGCTCATGGCATCTTTTTAGATTTATCCAAAGATTTTGACATGGTTGATCACGAAATATTACTTTCTAAATTGCATTATTACGGTTTTCATGATTATACATATAATTGGCTATATAGTCAAATCAAATCAAATCAAATTGTATTGGTCACATGCGCCGAATACAACAGGTGCAGACATTACAGTGAAACGCTTACTTACAGCCCTTAACCAACAGTGCATTTATTTTAAACAAAAAAAGTAAGAATAAAACAACAACAAAAAAAAGTGTTGAGAAAAAAAAAGAGCAGAAGTAAAATAAAGTGACAGTAGGGAGGCTATATATACAGGGGGGTACCGTTGCAGAGTCAATGTGCGGGGGCACCGGCTAGTTGAGGTAGTTGAGGTAATATGTACATGTGGGTAGAGTTAAAGTGACTATGCATAAATACTTAACAGAGTAGCAGCAGCGTAAAAAGGATGGGGTGGGGGGGCAGTGCAAATAGTCCGGGTAGCCATGATTAGCTGTTCAGGAGTCTTATGGCTTGGGGGTAGAAGCTGTTGAGAAGTCTTTTGGACCTAGACTTGGCACTCCGGTACCGCTTGCCGTGCGGTAGCAGAGAGAACAGTCTATGACTAGGGTGGCTGGAGTCTTTGACAATTTTGAGGGCCTTCCTCTGACACCGCCTGGTATAGAGGTCCTGGATGGCAGGAAGCTGTGCCCCAGTGATGTACTGGGCCGTACGCACTACCCTCTGTAGTGCCTTGCGGTCGGAGGCCAAGCAGTTGCCATACCAGGCGGTGATGCAACCAGTCAGGATGCTCTCGATGGTGCAGCTGTAGAATTTTTTGAGGATCTGAGGACCCATGCCAAATCTTTTTAGTCTCCTGAGGGGGAATAGGCTTTGTCGTGCCCTCTTCACGACTGTCTTGGTGTGTTTGGACCATGATAGTTCGTTGGTGATGTGGACACCAAGGAACTTGAAGCTCTCAACCTGTTCCACTACAGCCCCGTCGATGAGAATGGGGGCGTGCTCAGTCCTATTTTTTTTCCTGTAGTCCACAATCATCTCCTTTGTCTTGGTCACGTTGAGGGAGAGGTTGTTGTCCTGGCACCACACGGCCAGATCTCTGACCTCCTCCCTATAGGCTGTCTCATCGTTGTCGGTGATCAGGCCTACCACTGTTGTGTCGTCGGCAAACTTAATGATGGTGTTGGAGTCGTGCCTGGCCATGCAGTCATGGGTGAACAGAGAGTACAGGAGGGGACTGAGCACGCACCCCTGAGGGGCCCCCGTGTTGAGGATCAGTGTGGCAGATGTGTTGTTACCTACCCTTACCACCTGGGGGCGGCCCGTCAGGAAGTCCAGGATCCAGTTGCAGAGGGAGGTGTTTAGTCCCAGGATCCTTAGCTTAGTGATGAGCTTAGAGGGCACTATGGTGTTGAATGCTGAGCTGTAGTCAATGAATAGCATTCTCACGTAGGTGTTCCTCTTGTCCAGGTGGGAAAGGGCAGTGTGGAGTGCGATAGAGATTGCATCATCTGTGGATCTGTTGGGGCGGTATGCAAATTGGAGTGGGTCTAGGGTTTCTGGGATAATGGTGTTGATGTGAGCCATGACCAGCCTTTCAAAGCACTTCATGGCTACAGACGTCAGTGCTACGGGTCGGTAGTCATTTAGGCAGGTTATCTTAGAGTCCTTGGGCACGGGGACTATGGTGGTCTGCTTGAAACATGTTGGTATTACAGACTCAGTCAGGGACATGTTGAAAATGTCAGTGAAGACACTTGCCAGTTGGTCAGCACATGCTCAGAGTACACGTCCTGGTAATCCGTCTGGCCCTGCGGCCTTGTGAATGTTGACCTGCTTAAAAGTCTTACTCGGCTACGGAGAGCATGATCACATAGTCATCCGGAACAGCTGGTGCTCTCATGCATGCTTCAGTGTTGCTTGCCTCGAAGCGAGCATAGAAGTGGTTTAGCTCGTCTGGTAGGCTTGTGTCACTGGGCAGCTCGCGGCTGTGCTTCCCTTTGTAGTCTGTAATAGTTTTCAAGCCCTGCCACATCCGACGAGCGTCAGAGCCAGTGTAGTATGATTCAATCTTAGACCTGTATTGACTCTTTGCCTGTTTGATGGTTCGTCGGAGGTTATAGCGGGATTTCTTATAAGCGTCCGGGTTAGAGTCCCGTTCCTTGAAAGCGGCAGCTCTACCCTTTAGCTCAGTGCGGATGTTTCCTGTAATCCATGGCTTCTGGTTGGGGTATGTACGTACGGTCACTGTGGGGACGACATCATCGATGCACTTATTGATGAAGCCAGTGACTGATGTGGTGTACTCCTTATGTACTAGTTATGGTTATGATAGAGAACAATTTGTTTATGCAAACTGCTGTGCATCTACCAGGGCCAAGATATCCTGTGGTGTGCCACAGGGTTCGATAATTGGACCTTTGTTATTCCTAATCTATATCAATGACCTTGCTGCTGTGTCTTCTACCGTACTTCCCATTCTCTTTGCTGATGATACCAATTGGATTTGATCACACAATAATTTTGATTCACTAATTAATGAAGCCAACTCAGGCATGGCAACATTTTCTGAATGGTTCCAGATAAACAAATTATCTTGAAATATTTTTTTAAAAATCTAACTTTATTGTATTCACTAGTAAGAATAAGAAATATTGTTTAAAAAAAATGTTTAAAAAAAGATTACAAAAAAAAGACAATCTCAATTGGTGGGAAACAAATGAAACAAGTCACATCCACTAGATTCCTCTGAGTTTTAATTGATGAAAAGTTATCCTGGAAAGATCATTTTCAATTTGTCTGCTGCAAAGTGATGAAATCTGTTGGTATCATCAGAAAGATTAGTGGTTTGGTTCATCGGGCTTGCTTCCTAACTCTATACTATAGCTTAAATTTACCCATATCTCATTTACTGTAATATTGTCTGGGCCAGTAGATATGCCTCCTACCTACACAAATGACTCATCATACAAAAGACATCTGCAAGACTAGCCACCTCCTCTAATTACCTGGCTCCATCTGCACCTTTGTTTAAGACACTCAATATCTTGTCTATTTACGACATTAATGTAAGCCAATCATGCACTTTCATCTACAAATACTCATACCTCCCAGACAGTTTACCTAAACCCTTCAATGGATTCTTCCAGGTTAATTCTGAAATCCATCTATAAAACACAAGACACTGCGATAACCTTCACCCTCTCTACTGCCGCACCTCACATAGTCAATTCTCTATCAGATACAGAGGTACCATCCTCTGGAATTCTTATCTTCACATTGCCAAAATATCATCATCCCTCAATAACTTCAAGTGAAGATCTGGGGTCAGCTTGATGAACCAAACTACCCAGTAGTAGACTAGGGGTCAGGGGTCAGCCTGATGAACCAAACTACCCAATATTCCCCTCCATGTAGCCTAACTCTCACACACACACATACATTTAAACAAAACAAATATATATTACTTTTTTTATTGATTACTGATCAATTCATTTATACATATATAATTAGTAGGTTTTGTTATCTGTTTTAACACATTTTTGTATTTATGTATTATATTTTGTTTCTTTGTGGTGTGGTTTTCATATAAGCCCTTGGGCTTCCAACCTCACCTGCACACCGTTTTTATTTTTTATTTTTTTCTCTGTCTTGTTTTCTTTGGTGCAAATAAAGAATAAAGAATAAATCCCTCAACAACAGGAAGAATTCATAATGGTTATTACAGAACACAAACAACACTGTACACGCATGCACACACAAACACACAAACTGTAATTACATACAAAATGGGACGTGCTGTGAGCCCCGGCTGGTAGTTCAGTAACAAGCCAGTCATTGTTTTTCCCCACCAAGGCAGAACCACAGACAATAATCAGTGAGTGATTTCCTAAATTAGGCGTGGCGTTGTTATTGACTTATTCTAGCTGTTTATTCTTGTCCATTGTATAATTATCTGGGTAGCCATATTAGACACATGCACGGCTGCACACACACACACACACACACACACACACACACACACACACGAGAGGAGGCGGGTGAGGGGAGGACGGCTCATAATAATGGCTGGAATGGAATGAATGAAATGGGTTTTCTCTAAAGTGTCTAAGCGAGGGAGTGTGTGCATGTGTGTGTGTGTGTGTGTGGCTGTATATGTGTGGCTGTGTGTGTGTGTGTGTGTGTGTGTGTGTGTGTGTGTGATATTTCAGTCATGGCATGCAGGCAGGAGAGATGGAGGGAGCAAACAGAAGGAGATAGAGAGCCACAGCGGCCTGTAGAGGAAGCAGAGGACCTTTCAGAGACCAGTCTTTGAAGAGGAATTCAAACAGGAAAAATATGCTTTTGAAGTGAGTACAGGCCACAGAACAGGGCCCAGGCAAGGGAGCTGTGGAGCGAGGGATGACATCCTGGTGATTAAAGTTTCAAGATGAGAGGTAAAAGGCAGAAAGATTAGCCTGGCTACCCAGACTCCTTGACCGGCCAAACGCTACGCCACGCCCACGGACGTTAGTTTCTTCTCCACAATGAGTGTGGATCTGAGTACCTCCCTGACCCTTCACCGAATGTGAACACATTCGGGGACGTCTGATTGGTCCAGAAACCGATGGGTTGGGCCAGAGCCAGAACACACGTGGGTAAAGCGGCAGTTAGAAAATTAGTCATTGGTTTTGATACTTTGATTGGTTAGAGACGATCCAGTCGCTAATGACTTTGTTTTGTACAACGCCCCTCGTGCCCCTGGTCACCACAAACGACTTCAATGATGGCAGTCTCAGACTAAAGTATGTGGCAAACGATAGAGCAACTGAAAAATTTAGTGTGAATCGTCAGGCTACAGAAAGATCAGATTGAACCACTGAACCAGATTTCTGGATTCAACAGCTATAGGAGGACAGCCAAACAAATTCATCCAGAAACTCAGCCAGGAGAGGAAGAGGATCCCACACAACATCAATACAGAGCCATCTGTCAAGACACACTGATCTACTGTTGCTTATTATCACTACAGTGTCATTGTGGAAAATGATTGATGACAATTTCTGACAAAATTGGCAACATCTTAAAACAGAGGACGTTCCATGCAGGTTACAGGGATCTTTAGCAGCTATAATGCTAAAATGCAATGACTAATGGAACAGGAGCAATAAAATGTTTTGCTGTTGCAATGTAAGCAAGACACGTAACCCTAATTGCTCCTGTAAGTCGCTCTGGATAAGAGCATCTGCTAAATGACTAAAATGTAAATGTAAAACGGTTGCAAACTGAGGGATAACAATCGAAGGTTGAGATTATGAACGCAGCCCTAAGCATGTGGTCATGTAAAATGGTTGCAAACTGTTGAGAGAGAACACTCCAAGGTGGTGATTGTGAACGCTGCTCTAATCTCTTGGTTGTGACAGCTAGGCTATAAGAGGGGTTCAGAGCTGCAAACCTGGTAAAGAGACAACACACTCATCCAATTAATCAAAGCAAGCAAGGCCACTTTAATCAGCTAAAGCCTGCTCTGCCCTCTGCATCTCACCCAAAGACAGACAGACACACAGAGGCAGGGGAGAGACAGAGGGAAGATGGGGGAGAGAGAGGGAACAGAGATGGGGGAGAGGGATGGAGGGAGAAACAGTGGTGAGATGGGGCGGTCAAATAATTGCCTCCTCACATACATTGTCTGAGAAAAGTTAACGTGATTCTGAAAATAGTTTATGGTAGTTTTTTCTAGTGAGCAACATGGGGCCTGTAGCCAGTTAGATTGTTCTGAGATAGTGTGAAGGGTAGACTCCATTAGATTAGGGGAAAGGGGATACCTAGTCAGTTGCACAACTGAATGCATTCAACCAAAATGTGTCTTCCACATTTAACCCTCAGAGAGGTGCGAGGGGCTCTGAATCAGAGAGGTGTGGGGGGCTGCCTTAATTGACGTCATCAGCGCCCAGGGAGCATATGTTGTTGGAGGTTAACTGCCTTGCTCAAGGGCAGAACGGCAGATTTTTCCACCTTGCCGGCTCGGAGATTCAAACCAGCAACCTTTCGGTTAATGGCCCAACGTTCTTAACCGCTAAGCGATCAGACATGAGAGTGAGGAACAGGAGAGAAATCTGGTTGGTCTGAAACATTGAGAAAGCTAGATTAAGACAGAGAGAGAGAGAGAGAGAGAGAGAGAGAGAGAGAGAGAGAGAGAGAGAGAGAGAGAGAGAGAGAGAGAGAGAGAGAGAGAGAGAGAGAGAGAGAGAGAGAGAGAGAGAGAGAGAGAGAGAGAGAGAGAGAGAGAGAGAGAGAGAGAGAGAGAGAGAGAGAGAGAGAGGCAGATTCAGTATGTATGGTTAGTCTGAGGTAAAGAAGGCTAGATTAAACTAAGAGAGAGTGAGAGGTAGATAATGAGAGAGAGAGAGAGAGAGATAGTTTGCAGAGCCCACCCACTACTACTTAGTATTGAGTTCCACACCAGTGAGCCTGTCTGTTCTGTCTGATACAAAGACACAGAGATACACATCATCCACTAACATGCAGCTCAAGCAATTACATGCATATGCATACACGCACACACAGATATATATATATATATATATATATATATATATATATATATATATATATATATATATATATATATATATATATATATATATATATATTTATATGTATTTCAATTAACAGGTGTTTGGTAAAAGACCAAGTCCATATTATGGCAAGAACAGCTCAAATAAGCAAAGAGAAACGACAGTCCATCATTACTTTAAGACATGAAGGTCAGTCAATACGGAACATTTCAATAACATTTTAAGGTTTCTTCAAGTGCAGTCGCAAAAACCATCAAGCGCTATGATGAAACTGGCTCTCATGAGGACCGCCACAGGAAAGGAAGACCCAGAATTACCTCTGCTGCATAGGATAAGTTCATTAGAGTAACCAGCCTCAGAAATTGCAGCCCAAATAAATGCTTCACAGAGTTCAAGTAACAGACAATGTATGCACTCACTACTGTAAGTCGCTCTGGATAAGAGCGTCTGCTAAATGACTCAAATGTAAAGTGTGTGTGATTCAGTCGTACTGTATGTACACTTCCTGGCTTTTGAGATGTGACTGTGCAGGTACACAGTTTGTAACTCTGAGCCACACAACCAGGTAGGTCTTTAGTGAGAGGCATCACAGCACAACACACTAATGATTCTCAGGGGAACAGAGGGAGGAGGGACCGAGGGGGAGGGAGAGAGGAAGAGTAGAGAGGAAGAGTCCCTAAGGGACAGCACAGACACTTTCTAGGAAAAGTGATGTATCTAATGCAATGAAAATACACACACACACACACACACATCATCACACAGTGATTGTAGGAACTCTAATGATTATGTTGTTATGCTGCAGTGTTGTATGGTCAATCCACTCTTAGACCATGTCTGGCCTCAGGTCCATGTGATCCTAGAGCAGTCTATATCAGTTCACTTCAAGGATCTGTGTGGAACAGCTCAAACCCCATAACAGCCAACAGACACTGTGCATTCTGCTGCCACCTGCTAAGTGACAGAAATCAAAAGAAAATGTATTCTCTTTCTCTAATCAGAGAGTCGGTGGTGTGTATATCCCTGTATCACCACTCTCTCTATATATACTGTATATCCCTCCCTCCCTCCCTCCCTCTCGCTTTTGCTTTCTCTCCCTCTCCCTCTCCCTCGCCCCACCTCTCTCTTGCTCAAAACAGAGCACTCAGCCATGCCGGATCAAACCGGTTCTGTCTCCCATTCGTCATCATTGCCATCTCACAGGCAGAACTAACTGTCAACGTCTCCAACCTCTCCGGGATCAAGACAAGCTGTTGCCATGTCAGCTGTGAGAGAGCTCCCCTCTACCATCTCTAACTCTACTATTATCCTCAGGTACCGCCTCCTCAGAATCTGACCTTCAACAACTGTTTGTTAGCGACAAGTGTTGGTTAGATGGCAGTAAAATACTCTCTCTCTCACACACACACACACACACACAAAAGCAGCAGTACTGATAGCCCCAGACCAGTCAGCTCCTCCAATACTGAGCCTTTGTTCAGTAATTGAATCGCACCAATGCAGACACACTTTAAAAGGAAAATATCCATTCTAATATCTACCAGTCAGCAAGCCAGAATGAAGACTCTTAAGTAATCTCACCAAATGGATATTGCTTCAAATTATAATAGTGAGAGTTTATACTTTCACCTAGAGAGAAGGCATGGCAAGAGAGAGGGATGGATAGAGGGATAGCAAGGGAGTAGGTATAAGGGAAATGGAGAGAGTGAGAAATTGGGGGAGAGATGTATAAATGGAGAGATCTCTCACAGGGTCCTATTAAATCAAAAAGGTCCATCCTATGCCTCCTGAGTCTGTCACCGTCCCCACCTCTGTCGACCCCAACCACATCTGTCTCCCCTAGACTCCAGTCCCCATCCGCCCAGGTTGAGGTGGGCTGACTGAGCAAGGGGAAATTACACAACCAGCTTTGAGAGAACCCACACAGGATTATGGTTGGGGATTAAGGCCTGTCCAGGGCACGCAGGTAGAGTATGGACAACATAGGCAGGCTGAAGAAGGTGTATCAGCAGTGCAGTTAGGTCTAGCAAACTAACAGAACAGAGGTGTATGCCCTGAGGACCACTGCCCTCTACCTCAGAATCAGGACCACAGCCCTCTACCTCAGTATCAGGACCGCAGCCCCCTACCTCAGTATCAGGACCGCAGCCCTCTACCTCAGAATCAGGACCACAGCCCTCTACCTCAGTATCAGGACCGCAGCCCCCTACCTCAGTATCAGGACCGCAGCCCTCTACCTCAGTATCAGGACCGCAGCCCTCTACCTCAGTATCAGGACCGCAAACTAGACACTCTAATGCAGTCCTTCTCAAATAGTGGGGCGCGCCCCCCTGGGGGGGCTCGGAGCGATGCCAGGGGGGGTGCGTGTGACCCCGGGGAACATGCTTTTTTTTGCCGCAGGGAGTAGGGTTTTTTTGCACCGAACAAGAGCACACAGCACAGAGCAGGAGATATGAAGTGCAGATAACAAAGCCTTAAGAGACACCATGGAAACATATTTAACAGGGATGAAAAGAAAGGCGGAGAGAGACGGAGATAATGAGACAAACGTAAGTCTCCCGAAAGCTAAGACGAGGAAATATGACAAAACGTATGTAGCGCTTGGCTTCACTGTGACTACGGTGGGAGACGTTGGCAGCGGACAGCATGAAGCCAAATAAATTAAGGCGTCACTTAAAAACATTACACCCCAATCACGCTGATAAGCCGCTTGAGTTCTTTCAGCAAAAACGTGCCGAATATTGCCAACAATCGTCCCGCTTTGTGAATGCTACTTCAGTAAACCAGCGAGCACTGTTAGCATCATATAAGGTGGCGTACCAAATTGCTCAGTGCAAAAAAAAACACTCCATAGCAGAGGAGCTGATACTGTCTGCCATGCTGGATGACGCAAGTGCTGCAAAAAAAAAACTATCCCTCTGTCCAATGACACTGTCGCCAGACGTATATATAAATGTAAATATACGTTTTGACATGACAAACTCCCTGTGTGAGGATCTACTTTTTTTGTAAATATGTCAGAGACAGAGCCACAGCTGAAGAGCTATTCAAAATGCTGGACTGCTTCCTGACTGAGAATGGGCTAAAGTGGGAGAACTGCATTGGTGTTTGCAGTGATGGTGCACAGACCATGGCAGGGATGAGAAAAGGACTTTGGGCACTCATCAAGAAGGCCTCACCTAATGCTGAGTGGACACACTGTGTTATACACAGAGAAGCACTGGCATCAAGGCACCTTTCCTCTGAATTAAGTGAGGTTATGACTGACATTGTAGGTGTAGTCAATTTTATAAAGACCAGACCACTAAAAAACAAGAGTCTTCTCTGCTATCTGTGAGGAGATGGGAGCTGAACATCAAGCTGTGCTGTTTCACAGTGAAGCAAGGTGGCTGTCACGAGGAAAAGTCTTGTCCCAAGTTTTTGAGCTCAGAGAGCAGATAAGAATGTTTTCGGAGCAGGAGCACAAGTATGACCTCGCAGAAAAATTTAGTAATGAGAACATCCTGGCAAAACTGGCCTACCTGAGTGACATATTTGGAAAGCTAAATGAACTAAATCTACAGCTTCAAGGGAAAGACAAACACCTCCCTCAGGTCACAGACAAGATCAGCTCTTTCACTCAAAAGCTTGCAATGTGGGGCAGGCGACTTGATGAAGGAAATACTCATTAATTCGAGAACCTGCATGAATTTGTTGACACTACTGACTATGATGCCACCTCAGTGATTCCATATATTAAGGAGCATATTTCATCACTGATGGGATTCTTTAAAAAGTACTTCCCTGAAAACAGTTCCCAATATGACTGGGTGAGAGATCCTTTCAATGCACCAGCTCCAACTGGTTTCAGCTCTGCAGAGGAGGACCAGTTCATTGATATGACGTCTGACTCCACATTGAGACTGAGGTTCACATCACAGACACTGAGTGAATTCTGGCTGAGTGTAGAGAGGCAGTATCCACTCTTAGGGCAGAGGGCCATGGGCATTCTACTTCCTTTTGCAACATCTTATCTTTGTGAGACTGGCTTCTCTGCTGTTGCTGCACTGAAGACCAAGTACAGGTCCCAGCTAAACATTGAGCAGGAGCTGAGAGTTGCAGTATCATGCTTCAAACCCCGCTTCGAAAAGCTGTGCACTGCAAAACGTGCTCATTGTAGCCATTAATCCTGACTTCCTCATTTTGATTTTAAAAAAATCAGCACAAGGACATTTCTAAGTGACCCCAAACTTTTGAACGGTTGTGTATATCTATAAATCATAAAACAGTTTGACAACCCTGTTTGTAAGCTTTTAAATTATATTAATCTCAACCGTTTATCTTTTCCAGTGGTGAAGCCATGGATGTCTCATGGCATGGTGGGGTATGCAAAATAGGTCAACTTTGAGCACCTTTATCTCTTGAATGTTTTGTCATTCAGGTCCAACAAGTCACTTTCTGAGCACTTCTACAATGGGCAATTATGTATGGACGGTTTCATTGAAACCAAAAGGGGTTGCTGTCAAAAAGTGATTAAATTCAAATTTATTTACCATACTGCATTATGCAAAGACCAGTCCAAATACATACATACACACACACACATATCATGCATTCACATACACATACAGTACAGAGAATAGGGAAAATAGCTTTATCTGACTAGCAAATTCACTTTGCATTCAACTGACCTGACTTCCATCTGGCCTAGTAGCAGCTATAGTGTGTGTCTAGTGTATGTATCTCTACAGTGTGTGTGTGTGTGTGTGTTTGTGTGTGCATGCGCGTAGTCTGTGTACATATGCGTGTGTGTTTTGGGCGAATATCCAGAATCTGCTTTACAGGAAGAGAACACTTCCTGATCTGAGAGAGCCTCAATAGAAAGGGACGTACCACCCTGGTCAAACACAGGTAACACTACATATTTAACTTAACAATTCATCCAAAAGCAATGAGGGACCAAATCAGAACTCAACACAACACAGGATCATTTTATGTCGTTTTTGAAACACTGGCCTCTGGAGATTGAAAGCAGCTGAAATCAGTCTGCCTCACAGTAAGGCTAAGAGAACCAGTTGATGAGCAAACACACACACACACACAAACACACACACACAAACACACACACACACACACAAGCAGGTGGAAGCAGCAACAAGAGTGACAGGCGCCTTTATCCGTGGCACCTGCAGGAGGTTGTCATAGTGACAGGTGAGTAGGAGAGCTGCAGAATTAGACGTTCATCCACGTTCTCCAAAGTGTTTTTGTTGCTCCTGCTGCTCTGTATCATTCTATTTCTCCAAACGTCACATTTAGAAGTTAAGGGTGAAGTTTAGGCACTCATTCCATATGGTAAAGGTAAGGGTTAAGGTTTGGGATAGGGTTAAAACGTTAAGTTTAGGCACTCATTCCATATGGTTAAGGTAAGGGTTAAGGTTTGGGATAGAGTTAAAAACAAAAATAAAACAACTGATCCAGAGTCATTGGATTACGCCCATCCACAACACCCTGGCAAAACCCAAGCCTACCTGATGGTAATAACGCTCACTGTTGCCCCTAGTGGCCGGTTCTGAAGGCATTTCCCAACATCCTCAGGACATGGATAGACGTCCAATTTCGACGTCAATCTTGAACGACCTGGCTGGTGTGTGTGTGCGTGCACATGCACACTAAGCGATAAGTGTGGACACACACAAAACACCCACCCACACACACACACTCCCCTGCCCTTGACCATCACACAGGGGAGGCCTCCATATGCATACTGAACAGAGATACCATCCTACACACTGGTTGTTAAAAGAAGCAGTCGTGACTTGTTTCCTTAAGGCTGAGTACTGAGTCAGTCAGTCAGAGATGGCTGGCCAGAGCCTCAAGCTGAATGTATTTAGACTTGGAGAGAACCTACAGCCCTGCAGCTCAACCTGAAAAGCTCAATACACATAGTTGATAGAAGTACCCATGATGCTAACCTCATCCCCAGGCATTGGGAAGAAGTGTCTGGGAACGAGTTTACCGTAACACAGACACACATGCGCATTAACGCACGTACATGCAAACACACAGACACACACACCCACACGCACACTCATCCCCCCACACACACCATCACCCCCTATCCCCCACACATTCACACTCAGAGACAGTTCATATGTGTTCTCATTAGCATACTGTACCTACTTACCAACAAATCTCCAGTGTAGTTAGAGTAAAAAGTCTAGTGACAGCAGTGATGTCTTTAATTAGCCAAAATGGGGGATCCTCTTCAGTGTTTGGCAAAAACACTAAAAGCCAGGGGAGATTTATACCGTCAGTTGCAGAGTTTTTATTGCTCTTATTGAGTTTGGTAATGCCAAATTCAAGATGCTGTCCTGCCCTTTATAAAGTATACTGCTTCAGTCTCCCTAAGGCAGGCTGCCACACACACGCAGGCAGGCTCGCACACGAATACACACACAGAACACAGAACACACACACAGAACACAGAACACAGAACACACAACACACACTCAGACACGTCTCTTCGCAGATCACGGTATAATACAGTATGTCCTCTATGTAATGTGGTGAGATAATGCAAACCGCTTAGCATTGTTAATGTATGCCAGAAAAAGGCACAGTGGTTTAGAGGGTTGGGACTGAGGGAGAAGGGGAGATGGACAGAGAGGGGGAGAGAGAGAAAGAGAGAGAGAGAGAACTACAAGACAAAATACAAACCCTCTAACCCAAAAAGGCCTGTGGTGTTGATGATCTCCTCAATGAAATGATCAAATATACAGACCACAAATTCCAATTGGCTATACTTAAACTCTTTAACATCATCCTTAGCTCTGGCATCTTCCCCAATATTTGGAACCAAGGACTGATAACCCCAATCCACAAAAGTGGAGACAAAATGTGACCCCAATAACTACCATGGGATATGCGTCAACAGCAGCCTTGGGAAAATCCTCTGCATTATAATTAACAGCAGACTCGTACATTTCCTCAGTGAAAACAATGTACTGAGCAAATGTCAAATTGGGTTTTTACCAAATTACTGTATGACAGACCACGTATTCACCCTACACACCCTAATTGACAAACAAACAAACCAAAACAAAGGCAGTCTTGTCATGCTTTGTTGATTTCCAAAAAGCTTTTGACTCAATTTGGCATGAGGGTCTGCTATACAAATTGATGGAAAGTGGTGTTGGGCGAAAAACATACGACATTATAAAATCCATGTACACAAACAACAAGTGTGTGGTAAAAAATTGGCAAACAACACACACATTTCTTTCCACAGGGCCGTGGGGTGAGACAGGGATGCAGCCTAAGCCCCACCCTCTTCAACATATATATCAACGAATTGGCGAGGGCACTAGAACAGTCTGCAGCACCCGGTCTCCCCCTACTAGAACCTGAAGTCAAATGTCTGTTTGCTGATGATTACATTTACATTTTAGTCATTTAGCAGACGCTCTTATCCAGAGCGACTTACAGTTAGTAAGTGCATACATTTTCATACTGGCCCCCCGTGGGAAGCGAACCCACAACCCTGGCGTTGCAAGCGCCATGCTCTACCAACTGAGCTACACGGGACAATGATCTGGTGCTTCTGTCCCCAACCAAGGAGGGCCTACAGCAGCACCTAGATCTTCTGCACAGATTCTGTCAGACCTGGGCCCTGACAGTAAATCTCAGTAAGAGAAAAATAATGGTGTTCCAAAAAAGGTCCAGTTGCCAGGGCCACAAATACAAATTCCATCTAGACACCGTTGCCCTAGAGCACACAAAAAACGATACATACCTCAGACTAAACATCAGCGCCACAGGTAACTTCCACAAAGCTGTGAACGATCTGAGAGACAAGGCAAGAAGGGCCTTCTATGCCATCAAAAGGAACATAAAATTCGACATACATTTTAGCAGACGCTCTTATCCAGAGCGGCTTACAGTTAGTGCATACATTTTTCATACTGGCTCCCCGTGGGAAACGAACCCACAACCCTGGTGTTGCAAGCACCATGCTCTACCAACTAAGCTACAGGGGACCTACCATACCAATTAGGATCTGGCAAAAAATACTTGAATCAGTTATAGAACCCATTGTCCTTTATGGTTGTGAGGTTTGGGGTCCGCTCACCAACCAATAATTCACAAAATGGGACAAACACCAAATTGAGACTGCATGCAGAATTCTGCAAAAATATCCTCAGTGTACAACGTAAAACACCAAATAATGCATGCAGAGCAGAATTAGGCCGATACCCGCTAATTATCAAAATCCAGAAAAGAGCCGTTAAATTCTACAACCAATTAAAAGGAAGCGATTCCCAAACCTTCCATAACAAAGCCATCACCTACAGAGAGATTAACCTGGAGAAGAGTCCCCTAAGCAAGCTGGTCCTGGGGCTCTGTTCACAAACACAAACAGACTCCACAGAGCCCCAGGATAGCAACACAATTAGACCCAACCAAATCATGAGAAAACAAAAAGATAATTCATTCCAATGTGTCAAGTAACTAACAAAAAAACTGAGCAAACTATAATGCTATTTGGCCCTAAACAGAGAGTACACAGTGGCAGAATACCTGACCACTGAGACTGACCCAAACTTAAGGAAAGCTCTGACTATGTACAGACTCAGTGAGCATAGCCTTGCTATTGAGAAAGGCTGCCGTAGGCAGACCTGGCAATCAAGGGAAGACAGGCTATGTGCACACTGCCCACAAAATGAGGTGGAAACTGAGCTGCACTTCCAAACCTCCTGCAAAATGTATGACCATATTAGAGACACATATTTACCTCAGATTACACAGACCCACAAAGAATTTGAAAACAAACTGGATTTTGATAAACTCCCATATCTATTGTGTGAAATACCACAGTGTGCCATCACAGCAGCAAGATTTGTGACCTGTTGCCACAAGAAAAGGGCAACCAGTGAAGAACAAACACCATTGTAAATATAAAAATATATTTAGGTTTATTTATCTTCCCTTTCATACCTTAACGTTTTGCACATCGTTACAACACTGTATATAGACATAATATGACATTTGAAATGTCGTTATTCTTTTGGAACTTCTGAGTGTAATGTTTACTGTTAATTTTTATTGTTTATTTCACTTTTGTTTATTATCTACTTCACTTGCTTTGGCAATGTTAACATACGTTTCCCATGCCAATAAAGGCCTTAAATTGAAGAAAACATTTTGAGAGAGAGAGACAGGGAGAGACAGAGAGAGAGAGAAAGAGAGAGAAGGCGATAAATAGAGAGAGAAAAAGAAACAGAGAAGAGAGCGATAGAGAGAGAGAGGCTAAGGCTATGGATCAATCCCCCCCTCCTCCCTCTCTGCGAGGTCAGGCCATACAGTCACCATGCAGGATGCAGATCAATAAGAGCTCATATTCAGGCTTACCGTGAGACTTCAGTGGCATTCAATCTGCTGCCTCTGGCCTGGGCTGCAACACTGTCTGCCCTCACTGACACTCACAGCCAGGCCATGGATCATGGTGAGGCTTTAGAGGCCTGCATGGGAGAGAGAGACACATAGGTTGTGGTGAGGGAGAGCACTAGAAGGTATACAATTATTTTACTGTCACACACACACAGCGCATCGGTAGCACTCTGATTTGCGTGTAAACCCTGTCCCCCACGCCACTCTCTCAAGCAGCAGACAGACTGCAGTTCTGTGAATGAACAGGGACTCATACGATATTAATGTGCTGAACTTGTCTCCAACACAAACACATGGATGAATGACAAAACTTCACTGATCCCTTCACTAACCCCATTCACCACAGAGAGAGTGAGAGCAGAGAGAACAAAGACTGAGGTGTTCAGGTAAGGAGAGAACAAACGGTGACTGAACTCTGTTTCCAGCTAGTTACCAGTGTAGCGACATTGTAAATGCTTCTACCACAAAAACCCATAAAGATGTATGTGTAATGACAGGATTATAGCACAATTGATGTCAATGAGATACAGCAGAGACATGAGCTCACACAGTGCCTCAATTCCTCTGTCTCCCTAGTCATTATTGAAACCAACATAGGTCCCCTGTAGCTCAGTTGGTAGAGCATGGTGCTTGCAACGCCAGGGTTGTGGGTTCGTTTCCCACGGGGGGTCAGTATGAAAATGTATGCACTCACTAACTGTAAGTCGCTCTGGATAAGGATAAGAGCGTCTGCTAAATGACTCAAATGTAAATGTAAACATCAGTATCTGTCTCCCTATTCATTGTTGAAACCAACATCAGTATGAAAAATCATATAGAATGAGATATTTTCACCTTAAATTGTCCATGTCTGGCTCAGTTTCAGAAGGATATGCTATTATTACAAGCAAAGATTAGCTGGGCCTATACCTAGCTGATTCATCACTGTATCTATGTGATACCTAGCCAATAATTGCTCATAATATTACTAAATGGAGACCTGCGAGCACTGCTTAACAGCTCAGAGCCTATAGACAACGAGCCCTAGCCTATATCTGCTTGCTGCAAATGATATGTCAGTTAATAACATGAAACCATGACATAAACACTGTAGCATAAACAAAGACGTGCATTCATATGCAGATAAATAGGCTAGGCTATACGCTACTGTATGTGTAACGTTACAGCCTAGGCTACAATTGCCTACCGCTCCCATTTTAGATGGTTGCAATGTATCAGCACCGTTACATTGTAACATTGTAGGTTAACCTCTGTAGCGGACATATTAAACAGGTTGGAGTCACATCCCCACTTTGGCTTTGTCTGTCCACATCTGTAGAAGGCTTCTCTCTGCTTGCTCTCTTCCGTGTCAAATATAGTAGACCCACCCGACTGAATGGATTGGAGGATACAGCCATTGACAAAAAAAATGCTCTCTGAGAGAGAAAGCAAGGCATATTACAATATAGGCTATTATTACGGGCGATATCAATCTTACCGTATCGACGGTTCATTTCATCCACATCGGGCGTGTTTGACGCTGTCGCTGATGCACGCTGTAACTAATCCTGGATTTCCCACAATCAATCTGCGTATCGTATAGCAGCCTACATTCGTGATGATGAGCGCTGAATGTGAAGCCCAGCGACAGCCCTATACAGTGAGAAAAAATTATTCTCTGTTATCCAAGGGCAAAATAATCCAATCGGATCCGATGGCAGAACGCCTAATGGGCATCTGATCTCTAGCCTATACACTCTGGGATTGATTAAAATGTTGGAGGCTGGAGACCAGATATTTGTTTTGGTGATCATACGACACACCCACATTGTATAACGCTGTCTTTATACGACCTTGCAGCACTATATAGTCTACTTTACAATACTGAATTCATACATCAAATAATATGTATATTTTATGATATTGCAGCAGAAGAGTCAGAAGTGCACCATTATGAAGTGATGGTGGTGAATATCCTGAATTGTAATCACAGGCATCAGTTATAGTTTACAACATTTTGACAACACTTTTGCAAGCTCCCTTCTATAGGAAAGCAAGGGAGGGAGGGAGGGAAGGAAGGATCCATTCTCAAAGTATTTAAATAGGGCCCAGATCTCACACAAAGTTATTCTGTGGTTCAGAAGTCATGGGACTAAATGGGATAGTCATGGGACAACCAGCGACAACCCCTGGCCCCTAACCCTCGCCTAGACACTTGTGTAGATCTGAAAGGATTGAATAGGCGTAAGCAATGTGGCTTTTCATAGGGCTAGGTGGAGCTAATAGACCCACTTATTTCCTACACCTATCCTATTATTTCAGCTCTACACCAGTTCCTAGGGTGGTAGAGGTTAGTGGTTGTTTCTGAACAAAGGCCATCTTGTGGAGAGAAACATCTATTTCTGTTTGGAAGGGAAATGTGGCCATCTAGTGGATATGTACAGTAAACAAGTGAAAATGCATCTATTTCTGTAGAGGTATCTGTCATTGTCACGTCAAATGCACTGACATTCTATAAAAAAATTATGGTTGACTTTTAATACTCTCCTGAATTGAATGAATCGAAATTAAATTGACCCCAACAATGTTTCCAGCTGGGCTCCTTCAAGTCTCTTTCTGGTGTAACATAGGAACACAGTGACACCCAGTGGTATTTATTGCTGGAACAAATTTGTGCTGTGAGGTACTGAACTGATAAGAGGGTAGAACAGGAGAGAGGGAGATAAAGAAAAAGTGTAAGGGGTTAAAATAACAGAGAGAGAGAGAGAGAGAGAGAGAGAGTGAGAGAGAGAGAGAGAGAGAGAGAGAGAGAGAGAGAGAGAGAGAGAGAGAGAGAGGCAAGAAGGGCTTTCTATGCCATCAAAAGGAACATACAATTTGACATACCAATTAGGATCTGGCTAAAAATACTTGAATCAGTTATAGAACCCATTGCCCTTTATGGTTCTGAGGTCTGGGGTCCGCTCACCAACCAATAATTCACAAAATGGGACAAACACCAAATTGAGACTCTGCATGCAGAATTCTGCAAAAACATCCTCCGTGTACAACGTAAAACACCAAATAATGCATGCAGAGCAGAATTAGGCCAATACCCGCTAATTATCAAAATCCAGAAAAGAGCCGTTAAATTCTATAACCACTTAAAAGGAAGTGATTCCCAAACCTTCCATAACAAAGCCATCACCTACAGAGAGATGAACTTGGAGAAGAGTCCCCTAAGTAAGCTTGTCCTGGGCCTCTGTTCACAAACACAAACAGACCCCACACAGCACCAGGACAAAAACAACAACAACAACAACAACACAATTAGACCCAACCAAATCATGAGAAAACAAAAAGAGAATTACTTGACACATTGGAAAGAACAAACAAAAAAACAGAGCAAACTAGAATGCTATTTGGCCCTAAACAGAGAGTACACAGTGGCAGAATACCTGACCACTGTGACTGACCCAAACTTAAGGAAAGCTTTGACTATGTACAGACTCAGTGAGCATAGCCTTGCTATTGAGAAAGGCCGCCGTAGGCAGACCTGGCTCTCAAGAGCAGACAGGCTATGTGCACACTGCCCACAAAATGAGGTGGAAACTGAGCTGCACTTCCTAACCTCCTGCCAAATGTATGACCATATTAGAGACACATATTTCCCTCAGATTACAGCGATCCACAAAGAATTCGAAAACAAACCCAATTTTGATAAACTCCCTTATCTACTAGGTGAAAAACCACACAGTGTGCCATCACAGCTGCAAGATTTGTGACCTGTTGCCACAAGAAAAGGGCAACCAGTGAAGAACAAACACCATTGTAAATACAACCCATATTTATGTTTATTTATTTTCCCATTTGTACTTTAACTATTTGCACATTGTTACAACACTGTATATATACATAATATGACATTTGAAATGTCTTTATTCTTTTGAAACTTCTGAGTGTAATGTTTACTGTTAATATTTATTGTTTATTTCACTTTTGTTTACTATCTACTTCACTTGCTTTGGCAATGTTAACACACGTTTCCCATGCCAATAAAGCCCTTAAATTGAATTGAAATTGAAATTGAATTGAGAGAGAGAGAGAGAGAGAGAGAGAGAGAGAGAAATGAGTGCGATGGGGACAGAACAAATACAAGTTCAGAATGATGAAAGGGGAGCGATAGGCAAGAAGTGGGAGTGGGAGAGACAGAGAGAGTAAGATACAGAGAGAGACAGATTCACAGGGACTCACAGAGAGAGAGAGAAAGAGAGAGACTCACAGAGACTCACAGAGAAAGACAGTGAGAGAGAGAGACTCACAGGGACTCACAGAGAAAGAGGCAAGAGAGAAGAAAGTGAGGGACTAGTTAATAATTGATATGGGCGCTGGTCCCAGACTCAGTTCTGGTTTCACCAGAAGATCCCTCTATCTCCCTCACACAAAGCCAGCAGTGATTCACATCAAAGCAGTCCAGCCTCCTGCTGCTAAGCTGAAAGGCCAGAGCTCCCATTGCCTCTCTGCTGCTTTAATAACGCATCCTTTATCAAGTTCATAAACCAAACTATTACTGCAGAGTGCTCGGCCATTTAATAACTTCAAAGAAGTAGAGAGAGCCACCTCTGTTGCCTCCTCCTTTGAACATTCAAATGAGATTGTGGGGTAGAGGTCATGTGTGCGCACTCGTGTGTGTGTGAGCACATGCATGCCTGTGCGTGTATGTGTTCTTGCTGTCTCTATGCCTGCTCGGCTTTTCATGTCTCTATCTGCATCTGTGTCCTGTGACTGCGGGAAGAGAGACACAGAGAGAGAGACAGAGAGAGAGACAGAGAGAGAGACAGAGAGAGAGAGAGAGAGAGAGAGAGAGAGAGAGAGAGAGAGAGAGAGAGAGAGAGAGAGAGAGAGAGAGAGAGAGAGAGAGAGAGAGAGAGAGAGAGAGAGAGAGAGA